>NW_006531970.1:0-276197 GCF_000263375.1 Wallemia mellicola CBS 633.66
CCTAACCTAACCTAACCTAACCTAACCTAACCTAACCTAACCTAACCTAACCTAACCTAACCTAACCTATTAGTTTGTAACTCAATACAGTTTGGCTCTTAGTATATAATTACCAGCGGTACAGCTTGAAATCTCTATTTTTTTTCTCTAGACAGTTTAGTTCGCAAGCACGGCCCCTTCGGTATCTAACAATTACGCGGACGGCGCCCTGAAAAAGTGGACATTGCTTAAATTGAGTAAACCTTTCACCCTGTTGAAATTACTGGCACACACACGTTTTGGATATCTTCAATGAATGATATAAAATGAACAGAGAAGGAATTAGTTGCTTGATTTTGATTCAGATTGCTTTTCTTCAGGAATATTGAGCAAATAATCATACTCGACATATGGCTTCTTGTACAGCTTGCCTGTAGGTACTATGAAGGTGGGATCTAAGTGATTGGGCCGCTGTTCACAAACATCAAAGCTAAGGAAGTTCCATAAGGTGATCGGAAGTGTAAGCTAATGCAGTATCGATTCTGTCCAGGTGAATTCACGCTGGCACATTAAGTACCAGCGAATTTGCACTTTGTTATTAGGATCATAAAAATATTTTGGGGACCAATCTACGTGTTGGTAAAATATGTTCTTAAGTGTAAAAACCATTTGGCGAGGTTCTGATTTGAGTGCAAGATGGTAGGTAATGTAGTATAATGAAATTACCTAGCTTGTATCAGAAATAAATAAAAAATTAACGAAAACCTATATGAAACTTCTTGCTTTGATAGACATCCTTTAGTACTTCTTTGTTATCAAATATTCTAGCTAGCCAATTTGAGTTATCTTATTTACGTCATCATTCGAAAGTGAGAATCTTTCACTTGATAATGCTGCACCTCGAGTAGAAAAATGGAATTGCTATAGTTCGTGTAGCAAAGCCATTATACGAAAATGATACTAATTTGTTAGGGAGGTACTCGTATCTAGCGACAAACAGTGATCTTATTCGAACTGCGATGTCAAAACTTAGGGAATTCTCTTACCATGTCGTACCCAATGCATACACTGTCCTAGATGTAATGAACGTATGTTCGTAGAACAACTCCAATTTGATAGCCTGAGTAATCTGTTTTATAGCGTGGTTATGACCCATTTCTTCTTGAGGTTAGATTGATTATCAAGCATAACACTCTTTTCATTCCTTGAAAGTGTGTTAAAGTGCTCAAGCCTTCCTCGTAGCACTGCCCGCTGCCTACGTAACGAAATACTGAATCCGATTCTATCTATGAGGCGTAAACAATGTTTAAGAAGGACTCAGAAGGTGATCGCTAGTAAACTATTAGGTCAATTGCGCGAAATCCCTGTAAGCAAGCGTACCAAAACCGACGTAGCATGCAAGTAGGCCAATAATACACACATCCAATAAAGTTCTTCTCGGTAGTCCTTTCAGCAACGTGACTTGTAGGAAAGGTCTTAATCGTGACAAGTCTATCGAGCATATATATTTGGTACTTATTTCTTGAGCAGAGGTAAACAGCTCCTGCACGACTTGAATTATAAAGTGAGGCTAAACAATGTTCATGTATATTTTTCACAATGATGTGTTGTGACTTGTATGATTAAAACTTGAAAGGGGTGTGTCTTAGATATGGTCGTACTCGATCCAAGGGAGGCCTAACTAAAGTTTCGATTTACTCAAAGGAGTGACGAAGTTATGGCTTAAGAGCTTCCGCACTTATCTGGATCAAAGGCGCAACATGTACTTTTCATGTATAAGGGACACGGTAATTCTGCTCTCATGTATAAAAATTGTCTTCAGCATCGGCTTCACACCTAATTTTCCCACTCAGGTTCAAACAAGTCTCAGTCAGCGACTGTATTTTCAACCTCAACGTTTTTGAAAGATTTAGTCGTCATTGCATTGACCCATGCACTTGCTACAGTATACATCCCATACGTGTTGTACAAGGCGAGAGCTGACACAATAGCAAAAACGTATGCACTCGTACAGATTTTTCTACTCTCTGTCCCATACAACCATATTTCGCTTGATCCACAAGAGCCGTAACGCTTCTCCATTGTCTTTAGGGATCCCTTGTCTTTCAATATTTTTTTTTTAGCTTCATTCAGTAATGCTGCGTTGCTAATTGATGATAAAAGTAGGATTGTAAAAATAACAAAGAGGTATTGCAGAAAACCTCCTTTCAAGAATGAGGTCGCCACGTTCATTTTATTTCTAAGAAAACTGCGTTTATGTTGTTCTGGTGGTCGTGGTTGAATTTAAGGGAGATGTCGAACATTATTGATATTACATAAACCAGATGTCACAATAATCGGTTTAAATAAGTGCAAGCCTATCTTGAATTGAAATTATGATTGATTTCAATGGTATCAACGGAAGATTCGTGAGAAGGAGTTGCCGTTGAGACTCGAGTTTGTTAGTGTCAATTTCACTTACGCCTCAGAGGTGGAACAGGATTAAGGAGAAGCAGTGTTACAGATAAGCTCGCGGTAATTTATCAAGGGGATTTGCATTAGAATTCGATTCGTACTAGGTCGAATGCTCGGGGACACCTAAGCTTTACAAGCCGGGTTTACACGTCGTAACTGACTACACATGCAATGTGCTTTGGTGATCTCGCGTAACCGCAAGTAAAAGGGGAACGCAAATTACCAAGACATTTTACGGCACAGAAAAAAAAAAGCTTTCAGCTAACTCAGTAAGCAAACGAAATTATCGTGAAATAATAAGCCCTGGTAATATACATATATATTGATTTCATCATCATAATCACATAAGGAGGATATATAATTTTACTGCTTATTAGTCTACCAGAACTATGCAACTTAGTGAAAAATGTGTTGGGTTTGGATTTACTATAGCATCGTTTTAATTTGTTCCCATCTATAGAAACTGTCTGAACCGTTACACCACTCTCGACAGTTGCTAGGACGAATAGTGCCAAGGTGTAAGCCAACAAGTCTATCACTTATCTGGAGAATGCTATTAATTTCATAACCTTGTGCTTTTGTATTGTAAGTATATTTCTCTAAATAAAAAGTATAACCGGCTTTGTCGATAAATGGCAAATACTTTGCAGCTCTGGTAAGCAATGTAGCTACAAATCTGCTATCCATAAATAATACTCTTTTTACAGTATATTTAAATATACCCGAAAATACATTGTATATATCTGAGGCTGGTGTACAGAAGGGCACAATGGATCGGATGACGCTTAGTCCATGTTATCAGGGTAATTAATAACAACAAGGTTCATGAGACATTGCAGGATTTTGTTTCATTGAAACATCTTTACATCTTTACATAGTTATTATTTATCTGATGATATGAATATGTTTTATACTGGTGGATAATCCTCTTACAACATCGTCTTTTTACATATGTTTGATTGTTCACATTTACCTCGTTTTGCCCTTATCATACCTTTATCTTTCCGAGCTACTACATAAAATACGCCAACTCCGTTAAGTTATTGAGTGTAATAACAGAGTACTTGAAATATGTCCAGGATATTTACTATTAATGACGATGCTTGAACCATTCTATCAAATTCAGTTGGCACAAACTCCTTTGATAAAGTCTGGATTATAATAATGACAACTTGCAACGTTTTCATACTATCCCCTGGTCTTCCGTTGAAAATATCTCAATCGTAAGGTCACAATAACTACCAAATATGGTAGTCGCCTAGTCGAATCTAGGCAGCTTGGATGGAAACACTATAATATAGCTTGGAACTTTACCGATGTTTCAACTTTTTCGTCGCTTTTGAAACACTAATATCCGGTATACCAGATGTAAAGGAGGTTACTATAACATACGGCCCTAGTTATGAAAATACAATGGTTGTACCTATGTAAGCCGCATAATACTTCAACCGTAAGATATTTTTCTGAACCTTCCTATATACTATATAAAAGGAACAATTTAGCGGTGTTATGTGAATTCGACGTGTACAATCTCGGAGTGTAAGGCATCATCAAGGAGTATGTGTGTATGAAGATGAATCATGGACGCCACAAACAATATCATGATCCGGGTGAATTATTTCGGTTCATTTAATCGCATAAAAATGCTATTACTTATGATGCCTCGCGGTAATAGTCATTCTAGGTTTTTTCATAATGATTATTAGTTTGCGTCATCAATTTATATCGCTAGATCCTAAACCAACCTTTTTTGTTCATTATAAATATCCCTTGATTCCTTACTATTTTAATTTTTCCCCGTTCTTATGCTCTTTAAATTATTCTTTTTCATCAATTTTTGTAAACAGAAGTAACTTTTCAGTATTGAATACTTCATCAAAATATTATGATAAAGTTTCTTTCTAAATTTAACACCTAATAGGTATTTTTGTGTATACTAATATTGTATCCTTGCAGTTTCCTTAAACTATTGAGAAAAGGTAAGACAGACCCTCACTTCGTTGTATTCCTAGAAATGAAAAGCATCCACTGTAAATCAGTTTATTGGATTTAGTACGTAAAATAACTGTAAAATACTGATAGACAGACAATCGATTTGACTTAGAATGATGTTGAAAACTAAATTAAACTCTGTCATAATTCAGAAAATTGAAGTAATGAGAAATAGTTTCATTATGGTAAAGTATAGTCCCGGTTTGAATTAGGTCCCAGGATATTCTATTAGGTGATGCCACTATCTAATTCAAGGTATTTCATATGTACAGCTTTCAAACCTATACCGGTATGATTGCCCTTGAGCCAAATTACGACGGTGATCTTAATAATACAGTACAAATACAGAAGGTGAACAGCTATACTTGTTAAATAAAATAAAAAATAACTGTTTCATTCCGGGTTTTATCTTCTAATGATACGACCATCACGATTATTATACACTACAAGAAATATTCAAAATATTCACAAGATGGCATTCAATTATCCAAATGTTAGACGCGACGAAACTAAATTCACTGATTACAAGTCAGAAAAACGAGGCGTTGTGAGAGTACCAGACCCATACCATTGGTTAGAAACACCGCCAGCCCAATCAAAGGAGAGCGCAGAGTTCGTAGATGCTCAGAATAATTTATTTAATGCATACATGGAGGATGTAAAGTACAAAGAGGAATTCAAAACAGCTTTAACTCAAAATATGAGTTATCCAAAATTCAGTGCACCATCTTTGAAAAAAAATGGCATCGCTTACTGGTCTGAAAATGCTGGTCTGCAGCCACATGCAGTCATACGATCATCTAAGCAACTTAGTAGTAATGAGAGCAACGTATTTTTTGACCCTAACCAATTGTCTGATGATAAAACGGCAAGTTTAGCTACAGCTGCTTTTTCTAAAACTGCAAAGTACTTTGGTTATGGTATATCAAGATCTGGTAGTGACTGGTGCACTTTGTATGTGCGGCCAAGTGATTCACCATTCACAGAAAAGAGTGGTTCACATGAAACTGACAAGGAAAGATTCTCTGACGAAATAAGATACGTTAAATTTAGCAGTATTGGGTGGTTAGGGGATTCTGGTTTTTTTTATCAACGTTATGATGTTACAGAAGGAGCCCATGGTGCAGCCCACGAAGATGTAGCTGGTTTAGAGACAGATGCGAATGAAAATGCGAAACTGTATTATCACAAAGTCAATACTCCACAATCTGAAGACAAGCTCGTCCTTGAGGACCCACAAAATCCGACACATATGTGGTCTGCTAGCACCACCGATGATGGTAGGTTCCTTGTCGTTACTGTGGCCAAAGATACAAGTAGAAGGAATTTACTTAAGGTGGCCGATCTTAATGATTCACGCAACGCCGAAATTTCGTCAAATATGTGCTGGCTAGATATAATCAGCGATTTCAAGCATGAGTATGATGTCATTGACAACGATGACAGCAAACTTTATATCCACACGAATGAGGAGGCAGACAACTACAAGATCAAGACCTTTGATATCGCATCTAACGTATGGAGTGAGCTTGTATCCGAAGAAGATGGTGTTCTCGTTGAAGCTCAGATCGTCAATAGTGACAAGCTCGTCGCTGTATATACGGTGTGTATATTCCAAATGTAGTACTTTTCTGACTTCTTCAGCGCGACGTGAAAAGCGAGTTGATTGTCAGATCATTACGTGATGGTTCTCATTTATACAGACCTTTTGATAAGTTTACTGGATCTATCAATCAGGTCACTGGCGAACGTGATCATACCAAAATTTATCTTAGCACTACATCCTACACTACTCCAGGAGAAGTTTTGTGTTTTGATTTTGAAGAACTTGAAAAGCGCAAATGCATTGACCAAGCTTCCACGGTTTTCCGCTCAGCTGAGGTTAATGGTTTAGATCCTAAAGAATTTACCACAGAACAGCATTTCGCCCAGTCACCTGATGGTACAAAGATACCCGTATTCATCACCCGTCATAAAGACACACCAAAGGATGCACCATTTTTCCTATATGGATATGGTGGTTTTTCTATCAGTTTGCTCCCTTTCTTTTCGCCATCTGCGCTCACATTTGTCAAGCACTTTAGAGCAGGCCTAGCAGTTGCTAATATTCGAGGAGGTGGTGAGTATGGTGAGAGGTGGCACCAAGCTGGTACAAAGGAGCGTAAACAAAATTGTTTCGACGACTTCCTTGCATCTGCTAACTATCTGGTTGATAACGGCTTTGCAAGGAAGGGTTCAATCATCGCCAACGGAGGTAGCAACGGAGGGCTTCTTGCTGCTGTAGTTGCTCAACAAGACAAGATGGATCTAATTGGCGTGTCAATAGTTGACGTCGGTGTGCTGGACATGCTCAAATTCCACCTTTGGACTATCGGTCGTGCGTGGTGCTCCGACTATGGAAATGCTGAGGAAGCTAATGACTTTGACTACCTATACGAGTACTCTCCGTTACATCAAGCTGCTCTGGCTCAGGAGAAAATCTACCCTTCTATGCTTCTCACTTCAGCCGCGCACGATGACCGAGTTGTAAGCTGTCATACTACAAAAATGATAGCACAATTGCAACATACTCAATCAGAAAAGATCAAGTTAGCAAGACTGGAAACCAAGGCTGGCCACGGTGCTGGTAAATCAACAGAAATGCGTATAGCTGAAGCAACTGACAAATACACATTTGCTGCTCATGAACTTGGATTAAAATGGTTTAACTAAGTAATAAGCATTCGCTGAAATTTATTTTTCTGTAATACTAGACTTACATGGTAGTTTATCAGCCATTACAACTGATCATGAGATTTGTGATAAACCTAACTTACGATTTCAGTATCAAAATAAAATTTAAAGTCGACAGAGATAATAATCTTCAGATATACATATAAACTGCTATGCACATACATAGCAAGCTACAACTAATATCAATCATAGCACATTCCATTGAGCTTGTGCTTGAGAATAACCTTTGCACAATAGTGCAATACAGTAATCAGCAAATGATTGATCGACTTCCACGTTGATGTCT
This sequence comes from Wallemia mellicola CBS 633.66, assembly GCF_000263375.1. Taxonomy (NCBI): domain Eukaryota; kingdom Fungi; phylum Basidiomycota; class Wallemiomycetes; order Wallemiales; family Wallemiaceae; genus Wallemia; species Wallemia mellicola. The sequence continues at coordinate 7,445 of NW_006531970.1, forward strand.
TGCGTTGACCCCGCTTATTCATATCTCCGGTCGGAAAATGTACGGGGAGCGAGTTTCGATCAGAATAAGATAGTTTCATTCTAGACACAGTCTTCAAGGGCACTGACCAATAAAGAGGATATAATCCGACGTCATAAATTATCCCAGGCACTGACGCTCACTGCGTATTGGGATCTTGACACTGCGCACGGGCCTCTGGCTAAATGAAACAACCAGGCGTAGAAAAATTAGCGAATGTCAGTGCGTACCATAATACTTCGCGACATTCCATAAACGTTTATTTAGGTGAACATTCTTGACATTACTTCAGCAAACGAAGTAAAGTCGGCATTCGACTGAAGAACTTTTTAGAGGTGCATAACTCGTTTTAAATTGACTTTCAAGATCCAGATAAACTAGAATATGGGTTATCAACCGGACTATGAAAATCCCGCATTGCAGGCGTTGGCTGCTGATATGCACGCTAATCTTGGTTGCTATTGTAAGTGACATCCAATACCTAGCTGATTTCTCATATAATCTAGTGATTGGATGTGTGCTCAATCTTATTTTAATGGTAAGACAAGCAATATGCGCTATTTGTCTTTCTAATTAGAATTAGGCTATCCTAGGAATGCAATGTCTAGACTACTACAGTGAGTGATTTAACGTCAGTTAGACCCTCCTGACATTATTTTAGAGTTGTGAGTATATCGAATTTTACGATCGTACACTTCTTATAAGCACAATCAGCTTTCCCAATGAGTAAGTGGATATACAGCCGATGATCCTAATTAATAGGGCAGCTCTAAACTCAACAAGGGCGTTGTAGGTGTTTTATTCGTAGCGGGGTTTTTTCAGAGTGCATGTTTCTTGTGAGTGAAAATCCACCGTAGTCAGTACCCTTACCGGTTCCACCAGTGAGATGCTCTATCACCCATTTATCAACGGTTTCGGAGATCTTAGAGTTTGGAATGATACCAGATGGACTTGGTGGTCTGAGCCTGTTGTCTCGTCGATCATTGCTGTCTTTTGTCAAGCATTCTTCTTGAACAGATGCTGGAAAGTCACAAAATCGTGGATTGTCTTGATTGTTGCGCTTACTGGTATGGTTGCAGCAATTGCTTTTGGTGTTGCATGCACGTACTATTTGGCAAAATTTGTTGACTTCACAAACTCCAACTTCATCGAATCCAAGATCTGCGCAAGCGCCTGGCTAGCTTTCTCGACTGCAACGGATATATGGATTTCAGTCTTCTTGGTTATACATCTTTACCGTGAAAGAAAGAGACATGCTGGATTCTCGACCACAGACCGCATTATCGCATCTGTTTTGGCATACACCCTTAAGACAGCTTCATTAACAAGTATCTGGGTGGTTATCAACTTGATTCTTTATTGCGGTGTTACCACGAATTTTGCGTGGAGTATCTTCCAGTTCAATATGGGTAAGGTTTACAGGTAGGTTGTTGCTGTATCTGACAATTTCTACTAAAACTTCATTACAGTATCTCTGTGCTTTACACATTGCTCTCAAGAATTGATGTTCGTAAGATTCTTTCCGTGCACAATGTTCAAGTCAGTTCATCGAGAGGGAGATCAAACGACGTTGATCACGCAAACTCCGCCATACACATTAGAACAGAGGTCGAGCGTGATTATGAGCTGGACGACAAAACAGTCCCACCTAAACTGCAAATCGCTCCACCATTACAAAGGGAGACTTCGAGATCAACAGCAAGATACTCTGATTCTGAACCAGACGCAGAACTTGGTTTCCATCACAGAGGCCCACAGGATTCAATCGTCGATGACGATCGCTCAACTCGTGCTCTCAGATACAATGCAAATAGTCCATTCTAGAGCAATACCATAACTTATGAACGCAGTAATCCTCTTTACACCAACAGTAGCTTATTTCAGCACTTTCTCGTTACTATTCCACCTTTTTGTAGTTTATCTTTTGTATCATCTTCGTTAAAATCGTATAAATCAAGATTGTTAGTAAACGTCATTTGTTTTCATTTGTTTCGTTTTCATTGCTTGACATCTTATTTGTTTAGCCGCTATCAAATCGGCATCTACATGAGGTCACCATTTTTTGACACCGGCAGGTAATGAAGGACGGATCTTTTGAAATGACCAACCACTCAATTCAAGTGTTCAGCATTTTGCACGTGTGTCAAATGTTATCATCCATAGTGTGAAATTGCTTGAACCAGGTTTACGATACCCCACGCGGACACGCAACATGAGCTAATGATTTAAAGAGACTATAACGTTCTAATACAAGACTGGCTAAAATATCTTGAGTGCATATCGCAGTACGTACCCATTACTCAGATCCTAATGATTCAGGGACCTTTCATGGGAAGGTTTGACATGCCGAAAGGCTGGGATGAGGACGGCGTGAGTAAAGATATCAGCGACAAAAGTGTGTATGTTTGTATCTAGGACTAATCATTTCTTTACCCAATTTAGACATTCTTCTCTGGTGAATCAGGTGGAGACAAGTACCCAGGTAAAAGAACAGTTCGGCTGCGTTTTGTGTAGTTTAAAAAGGTTAGGTTGCTTAATAGTGTTTGTAATCTTCATTTTTGGAAATTTCATTTTGAATTCAGCATTTGAATGCGCAGGAAATATTTGGTATGCATCGATTACCAACGGCCAAAAATCCTTTTTGACAGTTATTCTAATTAATTAGAAGAACTCCGCATAGGTACAAAACTCGTTCAAAGAAGACTTTCAAGACCCTGCTATAGTATATTATGGGTTATCAACCAGATTATGACAATCCCGCATTGCAAGCGTTAGCTAGCGATATGCACGCTAACCTTGGTTGTTATTGTGAGTGTATATTTAAAAGTTTGCAACATTCTTATCTTTTCAGTAATTGGATGTGTACTCAACCTCATCCTGATGGTAAGACAAGCATTATGTGCCATATGTTTTGCTAAATTATTTAGGCTATTCTGGGAATGCAATGTCTAGATTATTACAGTAAGTCTAATTTATCTCGGGAAAACCTTCTTAACATCACCCTAGAGTTGTGAGTATATAAGGTCAAACCGAATTGCCTTCTTATAAGCACACCCAGCTTTCCAAATGAGTAGGTCATTTCCATTGTAAACATAACCCGCTGACGTGAACTAGCTCGCAAATTAACAAAGGTGTCGTCGGTTTCCTCTTCATCACTGGTCTTTTCCAGAGTGCATGTTTCTTGCAAGTATGACGTACTCTGCACACAACACGCTAACAAACCTCGCCAGCGAGATGCTTTATCACCCATTCATCAACGGCTTTGGAGATCTCAGAGTCTGGGACGACACTAGATGGACGTGGTGGTCAGAGCCAGTTGTCTCATCCGTCATTGCTGTCTTGTGTCAAGCATTCTTCTTGAATAGATGTTGGAGAGTCACAAAATCCTGGGCAGTCCTTGTTGTCGCTTTGATCGGTATGACTGCAGCAATCGGTTTCGGTATTGCCTGCACATACTTCCTTTCGGTCTACGTCTACTTTACAAACTCTAACGCTATCGCATCCAAAATCTGCGCAAGTTCATGGCTAGCTTTCTCAACTGCGACAGATATTTGGATTTCCATGTTCTTGGTTATCCATTTGGCTCGTGAAAGAAAACGCCATACTGGATTCTCGACAACAGACCGCATTATCGCATCTGTTCTAGCATACACCCTTAAGACAGCTTCATTAACAAGTATCTGGGTGGTTATCAACTTGATTCTTTATTGTGGTGTTACCACGAATTTTGCGTGGAGTATCTTCCAGTTCAATATGGGTAAGGTTTACAGGTGGGTTATTGCTGTATCTGAAAATTTTCCATTGATCTTCATTACAGTATCTCAGTACTTTACACATTACTCTCCAGAATTGATGTCCGTAAGATTCTCTCCGTGCACAACGTACAAGTTAGTTCCTCAAAAGGCCGTACTGCTGATAATGTGCACACCAGCTCCGCTATCCACATCCGTACGGAAGTTGAACGTGACTATGAACTTGACGACAAAGCGATTTCATCAAGACTTTCACCAATCGCACCACCGCTTCACAGGGATGCATCCTCGTCGAACAATGTTTCGGATTCTGAAGCAGACGCTGAGCTCGGTTTTGGTCACAAAGGACCACAGGATTCTATTGTTGATGACGATCGTTCAACTAGAGCTTTGAGGTTAAACACCAACGCGCCATTTTAAGTAAGACTTTAGCGATGCGCCACCGATAATTTTACAATACCAACGTAAACACGACAATAACCTAAGAAACCCCGTTCCATTGACTTTCTAGTTTTGTACTTGTATTAATTGTAACGCGTCTACTCTTGACGAGAAATTAATGAATTAATTTAATGAATTAGTGAGATTAGGAGGAAAGATATGCTATATATTATTATCATAGTCTGCCCATAAGTTGAAACCAGATTGGCTAAACAGGCTAAACTATCAGCATAATTCACGTCATATATGATGTAGTTTTCGGATTAGAAGTTAACGTCCAAGTGGAAAAATGACAACGCTACCAAACACAAGTGTATTCCAAGCAAGCGAAAGAAGCGATAATGTGCATGATGGTGTGTATCTTCTTCTCCTTTCGCGTGGCTAACAGAAGAAGTTCCGATGAGAGTAATCAACAGACCATTTCCTCCAGAGCTCGATGAAGCCAAGGTAGAACGTTTCATGAGGGACTACGAGGTAAGTAAGGGTGGTATATTATAATGTTTGCTCACATTTCATTCAGGAAGGAGATACATTTACACCAATTGAAATTTGGAGGGCGAGAAACGCCCAAGGACAATCGTTTTATTTCTCTTTTGGTGGATGCCACAGGTGTGTTGAGTTCTATCTAATTGAAAATTCTCACTTCGGATTTAGATACGAAGCAGCTAAACGACTGAAGAGAGAGACGATCAGATCACGTATAGTGGATGTACCAAGTACTACAATACGAGCCCACCTTGGTACTAGCTCTCCTGTATAGATTCTCGATATAATCACAAAATTCACGTGAAATTCGTCTTCAAATTTAAATAGAGAAAATCGTATTTCTATCTTAACCAAAACGAGCGTGATAAATTGTTGAGAATGTGAAGCGGTAGCCGCAAGGCAGCTGCTAATGCTTTCTTTTAACCCAGACACACGCCTATATTAATAAAATACGTGCAATTAAAACAACCGCTTCGAGGACTTTGCTCCCAAGACGAGGGGTCACCTGCTTGACACGCACATTTCAATTTGTAACATTTGTTGTATATTTATATAGATGATTGATTATACCGTATTAAGCACTGCGATGGATGCTCTGCGATGTGGGGTGTGCTTTGAATTGAAGCATACTCTAGATAAACACACCAGACTATATTAAATTAATGAATATACTTTATTAAATACCAACCTCTTCCCTAATTTCTAATTATCTCGACCGGCTTCACTATCAAGCTTATTACCCGAGCACCTTCTACAATCACGGTCACCATCAAAATAGAGATGGACGACTACCAACCAGAAATGCAGGAATTTGAGGATTATAGTTATCAATATACCGAAGATGATAGCAATAGAAAGCGCAGCCAGCATTCAGATATCGATGACGACGCTACAAAGAAACGTAGGACTCAGCAGCCACAACGTAGGCTTAATAAGGACGGTTCAGAAAAACCAAAACTCAGTAGGGGTAGCAGAGCATGTTTGGTTTGTAGGCGGGTAAAAATGCGCTGCATCGGTGCAAGCGAGGGTGTCAAATGCAAGAGATGCTCGAACGGCGGTCATGAATGCATTTTTGAAGAATCTAACCGCGGTAGACGCAGTACAAAGAAATCGGATCAATTGTCTAGTTCCTTAAAGAGTATGGGTGAAACACTCGGCGGTGTCCTCAAGAATATGGCACCAGGTACACCGCCCTCTGAACAATCTCCTTACAGTCAATTTAGCCCAGCGAATTCTGCAGAAGCTAGCACGTCTAGACTTGCAGTACCGCCATATAGTGTGAATAGCATGGACAGCCAGACACAACCATCAATGAGCAACTATGGTCGACCAATGCTAAACCATCAAGCGGTAAAAACACTAGAGAAGTTAATGGGAGGCACACAGGCTCAACAAATTGAAGCAGCCAGCTGGATCATGCAATTTCAAGAATCGGTCGTTCATTTCAACAATCAAATTCTCGATCAGAACCTTAAGATGGAGCGATTGCAGAGCAAGCAGCTCCCACAACCAGGGGGTCATCTCAGCAAAGGAGTTACGCCACTAGATCAGCTCGTCAGTGCATTTCAAGTTAGCTCTCCTAAGCTCGGAAGCACACTTGAAAGACAAGAATCTACGGCAGCACCAATGTCATTCCCAACTCCAGCATATAACAGACAAGCATCTTTCGATAAGCCTTTCGATAGACCGGCTGCAATTGACAAATTAAAACTACCACAAAATGTGCCTCCGCAGTCACCAAAGCTTCATAGCTTACCTGATGATACATTAAATCCGCTTGGTTTACTAGCGGAAGCTAGCCTCAACAATAGGAGATACACTATGCGAAATTCTCAACGACCTGATTTAACTACGATTCTCAACAATAATGAGGAGAAAGATGAAAATGGCACTAAAATAAGTGAGAAAGAGAGAAATGAGCAGGTAGAAGCTTTAGTTAAGGCACAAAATTTAGAGGGAATCGGTGTAGCATCGGAAGAGTATTACAGACCAGGTGAGAGCTTTTAAACGAGCTTTCTTTTTACTTCTACTAACACTCAAATCAGGTCCAATGTCTATGTTACCATTGCGCAGGATTTTCATTGAGCGTCAAGTCAGACCAGAGATTTTGTCATTTTGCACTGAGGACAATATTAAAGATCTGTTTACTATATTTTATAGACATCTAAATAGTAAGCATTTTATCCCCAGGAGATTTAATTACTTACACCTACAATAGTGCATACATATATACTAGATGAGGATTTCCATACTCCATCACTTGTTGCGTCAAGATCACCATTCCTACTTACAGCCATATGTGCGGTTTCTTCGAAATTTTACGATAAGGAACCGGCTTTACAAGCAAAATTAAATGCAGTAGCACGTAAACTTGCATTTGACGTCCCTTCACAAGGTTTTAAGAGTGTAGAGATTGTAATGGCATATCTCATACTTGTATATTGGGGAGTTGGACCATCTCGACGTTTTGAAGAAGATAAAACTTGGTTATTACTTGGTTTGGCGCTGCGCGTTGCCACAGATTTAAACTTACATCGCAAATCATCACTTAGTAGTATGCCAGGTATAAATGATGTCCAAAGAGAACAAGAATTGAGATGTAGAGAAAGAATATGGATTTTATGTTATATCACGGATCGTTCACTTTCATCTCAAATGGGTAAACCTTCTTCTATCAGTTTAAGGGAAGATTATATCATCCGGCACGTATCTGACTGGGCTAGACAATCCTCTGGTAATCCAAGAGACTATTGCGTAGCCGCCTACTGTGAACTTCAGCGAATCGTTTCAAGGTTTATTGACTTTCATTATTCATCCACAGCTACACCATCAGGTTTGGGTACAGATATTAATTACATGCTAATTACGGTAATGTTTGAGAGTCAATTGTTGAGTTGGTACGAATCAGTTATCAATGCAAATGAAACAATAGTATGTTCAGAAGAGCAACACGATTACATTATCAACGTTAGTAAATTTATGTTCAATTATTGGACTCTTGCAATCTTTTCATTTGGATTACAAAGTGCTTTGGAGACCAATAGCGTAGATTTCACATATTTTTTCACTAAATGCTATCATTCTGCTCAAGAATTACTGTTAATAACGAAAGAAGTAATGGCTCCTAGAGGTTGGCTTAAATACTCAGTTGATTCACACTTTGTCTTCATTACCTACGCCACAGTTTCCTTAATGAAATTTATGAGACCACAGTTTAGTCCATATCATTCAGTAATCGGAATTGATAATAGTAAAATTATCAATCAAGTCTCAGAGATAGCTAGTTTATTAGCAAGTGTAGCTGTAGATTCTAAACATACTCCAGCGCTTTATGCTGCATTCTTACAAGCATTGATTGGACCACCGACGACCGGCCATGATGATGATCAATTAAAGAACCGTAACGAAATATTTGACAAACTTATGACAGATGATATTGATAAGGAGACCACCTTAAAGCAATCTAATGACGAAAATCATGGTGAAAGTGCCAACGGTTTGATGGATGAAGGTTCCACATATATGCCGCCGCCAATTACTTCAATGGCATCACAATCAGATGAATATGGCTCAGCAGCCGGATTTGAAGGCACAAATGTGGACTATATTAGTATGGATTTGAATGCCTTAAACGAACAAGCTCAAGCTATGGATGCCTTGTACCAAAATGGGTTTTGGGAAAACGTACTTTTACCGTAAGTTAACATTTCATAATCTAGCAGTACGATTAACAAACATCTCATAGTGGCTTTGGTGGACCATTGGATTCAATTTCAGGTGGTGTTATGAGATCAGGTTATCTCACACCAAAAGGTATTACACCTTCCCAAACACCGCGAAATATCTCACGACCTCAAACACCCGGAACTACTTCACAGCAATATGTGAAACCAAAACACCGTATGAACGGCATGATGCCCTCAAATTTATAATGTTTTCATAGGAATATTTGTACATGATAAACTATTACATAAACAATTAGTTATATTATATTGGCTTTTTGCAATATCTTTTTGCTACCTCTGAGTCCATAAAAGGTATATTGAGATCATCAGATTCACTTTCAGTTTCAGATTGACTGTACTGCCTGAGAATATTATCAAGTCTCTCACTGATAACTTTTGATGTAGACGACTGTGCTTCTAATTTTGATGAAATTTTCTTCTTCCTTCTACCTTTATTGTTTAAGCGTTGAAAATTAATATCGATTGCGTCATCCATGAGGGTTCTATTATGTAGCATATTCTGTAATTTAACTGATACTTGAGTTTTAACATAGTTAATATCGTAATTCAGCTTATAAGAGCAATGTATAAGATGACTACCAATAACTCTATCACACTTTTGTTTACCATTCTTATCATTAAAAGATTTTAAGCAAAACATGCACTTTGTGAGTGGTTGTAAGTTCATGTTAGCGAATACGTCATTTGAGATCTTTTCTGCGTCTTTCATTAGTAAACGCGGTTTTTTCTCAGCTGAAACGTCAATAAGTTGATATACATGTACATATTATACAAACCTTTTTCCTTCTTCTTCTTCTTTGATCTCTTTTTTGGTGAAACTTCCAAGTCTTGGTGTATGAATTCGTTATCATTTTTGTCTTTAACCTCTTGTAACGTATCCATATCAATCATAGTAAGCGTGTAGTCCCTTGAATTAATACTTTTACGTTTATTTGACCGTAGATTCATATCGACGACTTCTTTTTTACGTAAAATTTCTTCATCAATTGATTTATTACGAATGAATGATGAATCACTTTTATTGTATAAGTATTTTTGACGTATATCAGTCATAGATAGACTCGTCGATGTCGTTGGTTGATTTTCTAAGTTATCTACATCATCTAATAGTTTACTAAGCGAATAATTACTATTATTTACTATAAACATACTCATTATTTATCATTCATATGATCGTTGTTCAGTACAACGATGTTAATATCTCAAAATCTAAGAAATCATACCAATTCAACCGCTAGAAGATTTACTAGACAATTTACTTTTCATGTTGGCTGCTCATGGGCTTCAAAACCACGCTTAGATTCTGAGGAAGATTTCAAGAAGAAATCTGCTTATAGCGATAAGCACGAAGTCGCACAATGGAGAACTAAAATGTTAGGCGATAGATACAATTTAATAGGGGATGCAGGTGAAGATTTCTGGTTTATCGAACCACTTAAAAATGATAGCGGTATCGCATTAGGTGTAGCAGATGGCGTAGGAGGTTGGTTCAGCGCAAAAGTAGACCCTTCAAAATTCTCTCAGACATTAATGTGGGCAGCATCAAAGAAAGCTGGTAACCTCATCGCATCGGAAGCTCAACCAAAAGATCTGATTGAAGCCGGTCATCAGGGCGTCCTAAAAATGGAAGAAGTAAAAGCAGGTAGTAGCACCGCCTGTATTGTTACATTAGATGCGAAGACTGGTTTGTTGAAAGGTGCTAATCTAGGTGACAGCACTTTCATTTTGATAAGGGACAATGAGGTTGTAGAGTCAACTAAGCAACAAACACACTTTTTTAACTGTCCATATCAACTAGCAAAGCTCAGAAAAGGTATTGATAAGAATCATATCACTGATTATGCAAATTCAGCTGATTTGTTTGAGACTACTTTACAAGAAGGTGATTGTATTGTCTTGTTTGTGAGTGAGATAAGAATTTCTTTAGCCAACTAACATTCTAAAAGACGGACGGATTAGGTGACAACGTTTTCACCAATGAAATAGTTCAGTATGCCGAGAAACTTTAACCTCCACATAATCTAATCTTATCGATAGATTAAAACAAGCCGTTGAAGGTCATATTCCAGATGGCACAATTACAGAAAAGTCTCAAGCACTGGCCGATACTTTAGTTTCATATGCCCGAATTTGTATGGACGATGAATTCAAGGTAAGGAGCGTGCATACCAACTGACGTAGTTGATAAACCTCAGGTTTCTCCAATAGAATTATCTGCTAGGCAAGAGAAGATTAAGGGATTTATGGGTGTAAGTTTGATTTAGATTATGATCATCAGGGCTGAACAAATTTTTCAGGGCAAAGTCGATGAGTGGGTATTGATGGAGTATAATATAATATCTGACGATTTTATAAAGCGTTACTGTTATCACAGCATTTGTACAGAATTAATTTATTTGAATTTTTTGCACCCATTATAAACTAGAACGAGTCGGCATTGCTCCTTTCTCTCATTCGTGAATGGTAATAACTTCAAAGTAAGTATATTTGAATAACTAATAGAGTTTTTTAACATATTGTCTAGCAACTCCTCACAAAGGCGCACTACACTCATCTTTATTGGACCATTCCTTTTAGACTCAGCAGACAAGCCACCTTGAGAAAATATCATGGTCGCACTCAACTTATACAAATCTATTAGATCACGCCCAAGTTCCCCAGACACCAGACCGAGCACTCATGCCCTCTCTAGGGGCGGCTCAGAACCCACCAAATACCGCTTTAAGCACACAAATTCAGCACCATCACCTTCACCTTCCTTGTCAGCTATTGAACCATCAGCTGGATCAGGAGAATCCACTTACATTGCAATGGTTTCATCCCGTTTATTAGATGGGGTAAATAAAATATTCATGTCCTCAAACACTTCACTTTCAGGTCCATCAGACGGGGTACCATATAAAAATAGAAGATCACCTAAGAAAGCAAATGTTTATGCGCTTGCTAATCAAATAGTACAAGAATTAGAAGTTGCTAAACATGACGTATACCTCTTAAGAGCAGTTGCTAGACAAGTACATCGTTACTTAAGCGTATTTTCATCTCAATTAGATCCACTTCTTGCTATGGTTTGTGCTGATCCAGCGTTTATAAACGTCTGTAATCCAAATCACTCACCTACACAATCTCAAACAGCGAACCTTAACAATCCACAGTCAAATAATACACGGAATAGTCCATCACCACCTCCACCTACACCTTTACCAATGCTACCTCCACAACAAACCATCAACAATGCTCAGCAATTTGCATTCGAGTTGGCTCACACAGCTTGGATTATTAAAAACACTATAATTGGTGCATTTGAAGATGGTATTATACCTTTATTAGCAAAGGATTTAATTAAAGATGGCTTAGAGAAGCTCGATGGACACGTTATTAGAGTTGTTAACCCAACAATAAAATCCCTTCGCTCCTATCTTGGTTTTATTGCTTCGGCTTTACGTGAATCTTATCCAGAGAGTAATACAATTACTCGTAAGAATGGCATCGATTTCAATCCGCTTCCTCAGCACCTTAAAGCCCTTTCTAAGGGTATGGATGCAGCCAAAAAGATATTGATCAAAATGGTAGGACCTTGTAAACCTGAAGGTGAAGCTTGGGTTGCAAGAATAACAGTACACTTAATTTGGTCAGCTATGTTAGCCTTTAGTGTAAAAAAACCGATCAATATACAATTAAATGGCAAGCAAGTTAAGAAATCAGCGACACCTTCATCTGATGGTACAGCAAAATCAAGAAATGGTTCTCCTACACCAATTCATTCAGCTATAGGAAGAGTTGCCGCTGTATCTAAACCACGTACGCCAAGTCCAGATGCAAACCTTCATGAAGCTATTGATCATGGTAACAGTATAATCGTAGCTGAAATGGAAGTGTTTACAAGGTTAATAGAGAAGTTTGTAGACGGTTTAATTGACCTTAGTGAAGTTGAAGCAGATGGCGAACTTGAGCCAAATTCTATTGCACTTGCGAGGAGTGCGCTCAAGGAATCGATCGAGAGTTTGAAATCAATGAAATCATTCACAATGGAACTTACTGATAAGTCTAATTTACCAGAGAAATTAGATTTGCCTATCGAGTTACCAAAAGTACTAGCATTGCACTTGTTGATAGTCAGAAAAGCAGGTCTACCTAAAACGCCGGACAGAATATGGAAGTGGAGTTGGGATGCCTATGCGGATGGTATCGGAGGATTCGGTGGTGCTATTAGATGGCAATCAGCTGTCTTTAAAGTAGTTGAAGCGGCTATCGTCAATGAAGAACGTAACAGCGATAATGATTGCTGGAATAGGCTGATATTTGATTTAATACGTTGTGATTGACTATCTATTTTAATACATTCCTTTTATTTCTTTGTTTCATACCATCATCATGTCATCAGAAAGACTGGTAGAGATACCAGCGTTAAATGAATTTAGATTAGAATTAGATATTAAAGATGAGCTTAGTATAAAGCTAATAAATGGTAGAGCTGAATTGAACGGATTTGAACTCAGTTTAGATAAGTGGACGACCCTCAAAGATGAGTTGAAATGCTCTATATACACCTGGATTGGATGTACATTAGAAATAAAAGGTCAAAGTTTAGTAGAATATATCTCAAATGAGACTCCTTTGATTAGTTACTTGAATCTACACCTTGCGTTCGAGCAGCAGCGTATAAAAGCTAGAACTACGAATAAAGAATATACACCCTCACCTGAGAAACCTAATGAGAGATTACCAGGCTATGTAAATTCTATCGACCAGTCTAGTTCTGGGTATCGTGTTATGGTTATTGGACAGGAAGACAGTGGAAAGTCCACTTTGTCAAAGACACTCTTGAAGTGAGTAATCTTATTCTTATTAATTTAGCTAATTCATTTCAAGCTATACAGCCAGAACAGGTAAAGGATGGACGCCAATATTAGTGAATTTAGATCCATCTGATGTGAGTATTTAATCAACCACTTAACACCTATGTTGCTAAGCACAATACACAGGGTGGTCCATTACCTCCTGGAACTATCTCAGCAACAGCTTATTCAACATCTACACAAACAACTTCACCAGTCAATGCATTCGGTTCAAGTTCGACTTCTGGTGCATCATTAGACAACTCTTCAGCATTGATACCACAGGCTTTGCCATATGCACACGCCTCACCTGCACGCAATTCAAAAGTATACAAATCTATTGTAGAAGCTATTGCAAGAAGATTGGATATGCGTTTAGAGAGAGACTCAAAAGGTAAGTGATAACCCAGTATGAAAGCATTATTGATGCTGATATATCACATTTAGCTAGAGCATCTGGTGTATTTATTGACACACCCGCCGCATTCTCCTTACCAAACATTGGATCCGAGGACAAGAATAACAAGTATGAATTGATTAAACATGCTTTACATGTTTTCAGAGGTGAGCTTTTAGGTCATAAGTTTTGCAAACTAATAAAGCTTAAGTTGATGTACTGCTGGTAATTGGTCACGAGAAGCTCTACATTGAAATGCAAAGACTACAGAAAACATTAGATCCAAAAATTGGTCAAAATCTTAAAGTGTTGAAGGTACCTAAATCAGGAGGTGTAGGTGATTGAGCTTCATCGTCTGCTCTCTCTAATTATATTATCAAAGGCAGTTGAAACGGATGATGCATACAGATCAAGAGTACAAGCAGGTCAAATTAAGTCATTTTTCTATGGAAATCTATCGAATCCATCTGATGAACAATTATCACCACAATCAATGACAATAAAGATAGATAATTTAAAGGTTTTTAGAATTACTGAAGATAAAGTTGCACCTACGTCAGCCTTACCTATTGGTGCAAGTAGGGTACTCGAGAATACTCAACTTGAAAGAGTAAATTTTGAAAGTTCATCACAACTTTTGACACTTGTTCACTCATTATTGTATCTCGTCAAATGGCCAGACGTGAATGATGTTCTGAACAAACACGCGAAGGAATATGAGGGAGATCTTGCTAGTAAAGATCTCATTAGGGCCGATTTGGTTGGATTTTTGATTGTGTGAGTCGATTACAATGTAAAGGAAATAACTGACAGGGTTACAAGTACTGCAATTGATAGTGTTAAACGTACTATCACAGTATTGGCGCCTTCACCTGGAAGATTACCATCGCTTACTGCAGTCTATGGTTCATTTGAATGGCAGGACACTTGATATATTTTGTAAGAGTATAAATTATTACATTTGATCCATAATATTGGTATAAATTAGAATCTAATTTGATAAGATCCTTGTGATTTTGTGAGGTAACGAACCCATTTAACAGACTAGATTATTCGTTAGTTATTTTTGCTTTTATACAAGTAACTGAATTCTCACCTGATAATTTGACTTTTCGAAGACCTTTAAAAATCTTACTGATAAACCAGATGAAGTATACATTAAAACTTGGAAATCAACATTGATTGGTGGGCGTGACCAAGCTTGTCTCGTAGTTGTTGAAGTTAATTCAGCATTAGCAGTGAGTGTGGTTTCAGTTTGGCCTTGCATACGGGGAATCTTCCAAACAATGTGATTCTCGTCTGGTACATACTTTGCTTTACCCATTGGTGCATTACATTTAACCTCAGTTGTATTTAAAGGTGTTGGTATACGAAGGATTACAGTGTTTGCACTTAATTTATTACCAAAGTTTGCTTTTATACGAATCGTATATTCAACTCTAGATCTACCTATTTCGTTTACAACCGCTGAAATTTTGAAAGGTAAATTAACATTATGTGTTGATCTATATCTCATTAATTCGAATTCACCATCAGGTGGGATGAAAGAGATTGTACGATCTGTATCAAATTTACCTAATCTAACACATTGATGAAATTGACAATCGTCCAATTCAACAGCACCACCTAATGCGCTATCATCTACTATACGAGTTCTATCACTTCTTTCGAGTACTAACTTATCGTTTAAACCGAATTTACATTCTGGCATACCAGATAAGTAAGCTCTCATAAGTATTTGACCATCTACGTCTGCTCTTAGGATATTTCCTTGTGCGCTCATCATTAAATTAACATTTTCAACTACGTCAACGAAAGCTTCATTCTTCCTATATTTGACGTCAGCTCTACGCCAAGAAGTTGCGCCTGTAGCTTGTGAAGTAATCTTTGAAGAATCTTCACGTATTGCTTGCTCAGATTTAACGCCTTCTGTTGTGATATACATTTTCAAAGCGTCAATTTCAGAGTTTTGAGGGTAACCAAAGTCTAAGATTTCATCTAAAAGTTCATAAATCAAGACGAAGTTATTCTTCACAGATTCTTCAATGAGATTTCCTAAGTAACTTGTGCATACTTTAATGAACTTGTAAATAAACTCAAAAACAAGAGCAGCTAAGGCGTTGCATCTATGTTGATATAAGAAGATATACTAATAAAAACGCTAATGACTCACTTTGTCACAGCCATTATGTATAAATTGTTATGTCTAACGTGGAAGAAAGAAGTTGAACCAAGTGTTATGATCGGAGAGCGTACATCTGGATTGGAAACAACCTGTACTCTAAATATATCACTGATTGACCGTCTGTATAATGTTAAAAAGATAAGGAAATTGACTGCGTTTTGACTAACTTTATATCTGGTCTGAATAGTCTAGATATGAGTACTTCACCCTTACTATTCATCATATATAAAGCCTTTAAATAGTTTAAAGTTATAATTTTTTATTTATAAGCTAACTTACGGAGATCATGATTGAAATTGTTGAAGAAATACCTTGATAATGAATAACGACAATAATAATTTGAATAGAATTGATAGAAATCCATTAGAAGATCAATTCTCTGCTATACATCAATCAAAAGTTCTACTCCCTTCTCCATTATCACAATCACATACAAATGAAATACCAAATTTAGACTTAGAAGTACAAGAATCTGATGATGATATCGTTGAATATGATAACGATAATGACAATGATATCGATTCTTTATCCACTTCCAATTTACCTTTAAAGAAGGGACGTAAACTAGGTGCAAAGTATTCTCTAATCCCGGATGGCGCACAGAATATAGACATAAATATGCGTAAACGTAAAAGACAAGCTCCTTTACCATTTAATAGTCAGGTCAATAACGCAATTGCATCATCAAGTAAAGCACCTGTCAGGACTAGAGGTTCGTCTATTTTCTTTACAATTGAGTTATTCTAAGAAATACATTCTAGCACCAAAAGCGGATCCTTATAACCCTCAAGTACCTCCACCTGATTTCGCTAAACCTGATTATAAAGTAATCGAACAGCTTTTTGAACCATTCATTAAGAAACAGTTCGAGTTACAAGCACAAGGTCAGACACCACCACCAGTCAGATTTCCAGTAAACAAGAGACCTGATTATATCGTTTCATCTGCACCACGCATACCACAGAATTATATAGTACCTGTTCCTTTAGACACTTACACTAAGGCTGATTATAAAACACGTAAATGGTCAGAACATACAAAGGAAATCAGAAGTATAAGTGGAAGTAAATTACGATTAAAAACTTGGTTAGGTAGTGAAGAGAGCGAATATTCTAAAAGGCCACCGCCACCTGTCAATACTACAAAGAGTGCTAGCAATCAAGGCGAAGATCCATCTACCGCTATTAATCCAGCTAATATAATGACGCCATCAGGTGTACCACTTAGTAAACTTGATAAGCGTACTAGGGAGTATAAAACTATCATGGCACAACATAAAGCACAACTTGAACAAAAGAGATTAGACGAAGAACGTCAAAGGTTAGAAGCTAAAGCAGCTTTTGATGGTATGCTAGAGACGAACAAGTCAGAAGATGATCCCTCTAGAATGTCAATCAATAATATCGTTATGTAACTTATTATTTATTTATTTTTATCTGTCTTCTCTTTATCTTCTACTGTCATCATGAGTGAGTATAATAGATATGAGTGAATGAGCAGAGATATATAATAAAATAATAGTATTCTACTTGGATGACTTACCAGTTGTTTTCCCTTATGATCGTATCTATCCAGGTTTGTAGATCTTCGATATAAATTCCATATCTAATTTACATATAGAGCAATATAGCTACATGAGAGATCTTAAGAAAACATTAGATGCTGGTGGTCACTGCGTACTCGAAATGCCTTCTGGAACAGGTAAAACTGTTTCTCTACTATCACTTATCGTCGCATATCAACAACATTACGATGCAGATAGAAAACTGGTTTATTGTTCACGTACCGTACCAGAAATAGAGAAAGCATTAGCTGAATTAAAAAGGTTAATGGCTTATAGAGCAGATCAAGGTTACGCTGCTAAAGATAGTGGATATATCGGTTTAGGATTGAGTTCACGTAAGAATTTATGTCTACACCCATCTATCAGTCAGGAGAGAAGAGGTAAAGCTGTTGATGCCAGGTGTAGAGACCTCACATCAGCACATGCTGTCCAGAAAGGTAGAAGTGATCCAGGAAGTCACGAATTGTGTAGTTATCATGAAGGTTTATCAGAAGTTGCACCAGGCGAAATTGTGCCCCCTGGTATTTGGACTATAGAGGATGTTAAGAAGTTTGGTCAGCAAAAAGGCTACTGTCCATACTTTAGTGTTAGACGGATGGTAGGTGTTGTCTTCTTAACCATCATTTTAGTTGAAACAATACCTAAGGTACCTTTCTGTAATACAATTATCTACTCGTTTCACTATCTTCTCGATCCAAAAGTCGCTGAAATGGTTTCGAGGGAGATGTCTAAAGATGCAATCGTCGTTTTTGATGAAGCACACAACATTGGTAGGTAAATATATCTGAATTTACTCAATTCTCACTTAATACATAGATAACGTCTGTATTGAATCACTTAGTATCGATTTGACACGCCCGATGCTTGAAAGTGCATCAAGAAGCGTGGACAAACTATCAGAAAAGATAGCGGAAGTTAAAGAGAATGATGCACAACGATTACAAGATGAATATGCCAAACTTGTTGAAGGCATGCAGGATGCAGATCAACCACCACCAGCAGCTAATGATGAAATGGCAATGATAAGGCGGCAGGATGAGGATGTTCTGAGCAATCCAGGTAAGTGGTTATAAACATGACACCGCTGAAGTTAACCACTAGTAGTCCTACCTGCTGACCTGCTCAAAGAGGCTATACCTGGAAATATACGTAAAGCTGAACATTTTGTTTCATTCTTGAAGAGATTCGTGGAGTATCTCAAGGTTTGTTTTCATTATTCCTTCTAATTGATCGTTAACAACATTCATTAGACACGTATGCGTGTATTACATGTTGTTGCAGAGACACCACTTTCTTTTTTGCAGCATCTTAGGGATATTACTTACATTGAACGAAAGCCATTGAGGTGAGTGGACTTTATGTCATTATATTCTACTAACATATTCAAGGTTCTGTTCTGACCGTCTATCCAATTTGATAAAAACACTGGAATTGGAAAGACTTGATGAGTATTCAGCTTTACAATCAGTGGCTGCGTTTGCGACACTCGTATCAACGTACGAAAAAGGTGTGCAATTATAATTTGTATTGATGTCGACTAACTCAACACAAGGGTTTTTGTTGATCTTGGAACCATTTGAAAGTGAAACAGCAACCATCCCTAATCCAATATTTCACTTAACTTGCCAAGATGCAAGTATAGCTATAGCACCAGTTTTTGAAAGATTCTCATCAGTTATTATAACCTCAGGTACAATTTCACCTTTAGATATGTATCCAAAGATGTTAAACTTTAATGCGATAGTACAAGAATCCTATCCAATGACATTATCTAGAAATTGTTTCATTCCAATGGTTATAACCAGAGGTAGTGATCAAGTAGCAGTTAGTTCTAGATTTGAAGTTAGAAATGATCCTGCAGTTGTTAGAAATTATGGTCAAATGTTGATAGAATATAGTAAAGTAATTCCAGATGGAATTGTAGCATTCTTTCCAAGTTATTTATATATGGAAAGTATAGTAAGTGCATGGAATGAAATGCAAATATTGGATGAAGTTTGGAAGCATAAGTTAATATTTGTTGAAACTCCAGATGCACCGGAAACGAGTATAGCATTAGAAAATTTCAGAAAAGCATGTGATAATGGTAGAGGTGCAGTTATGTTATCTGTTGCAAGAGGAAAAGTAAGTGAAGGTATAGATTTTGATCATCACTTTGGTAGAGCTGTCATTATGTTTGGTGTACCATATCAATATACAGAATCAAGAATTTTGAAAGCAAGATTAGAATATTTACGCGATAATCACAGAATAAGAGAATCAGATTTCTTAACATTCGATGCAATGAGACATGCAGCTCAATGTGTAGGAAGAGTTTTGAGAGGTAAATCAGATTATGGTTTAATGATTTTTGCAGATAAAAGATTCGCAAGATCTGATAAAAGAGCTAAATTACCTAGATGGATAAATCAATATATTAGTGAAACTTCATCGAATTTATCAACTGATATGGCAATCAGTTTAGCTAAAAGATTCGTTAGAACTATGGCACAACCATTTGATCACTCTCAAACTGGTGTTAGTTTATGGACTATGGATCATGTACTTGAAAGACAAAGATTAGACAAAGAGAGTGATTTAGCTGCAATTGCCAACAATGAGAATGATTATATACCAATGGAAGTTGACGGTGATGGTAGCGGTGGTGATAGTGATGATGATGATATTGACGGTGGCATAAATGATAATGTGAGTACATTAACTTCTTATGAAATATTATCTTAAGACTAAATAGGCATTGATGGATATACCTATGCCAGTTGCAGCAAATTAAAAGATAAATTATTTGAATAGATTAAAGTTCATCCCTTTTAACTCTTCTGGAGTGTGGAAATTGTAACTCGACAGATTTAACTTGTGAATGTGATTCTAAAGCCTGTCTAACTGATTCCATTACTTGGCTACCAAGTGATTTATCGATGGAGTATAGTTGCGTATTTGGTATATTACCAACTTGACCAATTGAGTTTGCATTTGTTGGACATGAAGGTAAATTAGCACCAGATTCTAATATGATACTAATATAATTGTATTTATTGTAATCAAGTGAATTTGACATGAAAGTTGCTTGTCTTCTTACATTCAAGATGGTCAGATTGATAACGCATAATATTTTAACTTGTGCTGCAAAAGGTTGTATAGATAGTGGAAAGAATTATCCATTGAGTTTCAATGTAAGTATATTTATTATTATATTCTCTTCACAAAACTCACATATATAGAACGTACAAGGAATTGAAATAAGAGAGCAAGAATTTAATGACGAATTTATTAAAAGCTTCTTTCATAAACTTGATTATAACGTTTTAAAGTCCACACTTCAATCCGTGAGTAAATTCGCAAGAGAGAAGACATTCTTGTCTGATAAGAAACCAAGCTTGGTGACGATACGCTCAAAGTAAATGAGATTGATGATATAAATAGCCAATCTGAAGAGTTTTTGAGATCACTCCATAGAGTTTTATTAGAGGTTCGTCAATAACACACTTTATCCATTATCTAACAACAAACAACAACAGATGGATGTCACTCAAGGTGAACTTGTTTGTCCAAATTGTCAACACAAGTATCCAATAAATGAGGGTATTCCAAATATGTTGTTAGCTGCACATGAAATATAGAGTAAAAATTTTTTTATGTATAACTATAAATGAAAAGAAATGATCATAAACTATACTTATTTATCCTCTGGGAGTGCGTTAATGCCTGTGTTTTGTGGTTTTGGTGAATGAGGTGGACTACCACCTGGAGTAACTGAAGGTGTAATTGAAGGTGATTGAGCAGGTGATAAAACACCAACAGCTTGCATGAATCTTTCGGAGTGTGATGATCTTCTAACCATTGGTCTAGCTAATTCTGGCATTGAGGGTAATCCCATTAGTCTGTCTGCCATATCAGCAGCTGATGCACCTTGATATAACAAATCGTAGACTGCTTCCGCAATTGGTGCAGACATTTCCAATCTCTTGAGTAATTCATGAACAGCTTCAGCTGTGAAAACACCTTCAGCTGTTGATCCGAGTGTGTCCAAAATGTGTTGTAATTTTTCACCCTCTCCTAATCTCTTACCAACGGTGAAATTACGTGAGTTCTCAGAAGAGCAAGTTAAGAAAAGATCACCAACACCTGCTAATGATAAGAAAGTGAGTGGATCAGCGTTGAATGCTGCACCAATCTTTTGCATTTCCGCGCTAGCTCTTGTAACCAAACCAGCTCTAGTATTTTGTTGGAAACCTAATCCAGATGCAACACCAGATGCAATTGCATAGACGTTCTTAAGTGCACCTGCTAATTCAACACCTACTGGATCAGTTGATGAGAATGTCAAAAAGTGACCTTGATGGAAAACTTCACAAGCTTGTTCAGCGTGCTGAGATGAGAATGAAGCAATAGTAACTTGTGTAGGCATTCTTTGGACGATTTCTTTTGCAAATGAAGGACCAGATAAGAATGTAGATACTCTGGCGATTTCTTTACCGCATTCTCTTTCAATAATTTCAATTGGAAGGAAGCAACTTCCAGATTCTATACCTTTGTTTGCGAAAACTAATAAAGGTGCTTTGTCCTTCTTGGCTTCAAAGAGAGGGACGAGATTTTTCAAGACGGAGGACATAGACTGTGAAGGGATAGCCATAACAATAACATTGTAGAGCAATAAATCCTCAAAAGAAGGGAATTCTGGTCCGACAGCCTTTAAGTTCTTTGAGAATGTGTGATCAGTAAGGTACTATTGTTCGTTGATGAGTTTTTATGTTAATGCTTAATTAAGTTAAGGTCTTACCTTTGGATTCTTGTGGTTGTTGTTGAATGAATCAACGACATCTTTGTTTCTTGCCCAAATGCGAGTTTGATGTCCAATGTCCGCTAAGTGATCGGCTAAGCAACTACCAAAAGAACCTGAACCTAAAACTAAAACTCTCTTGTATCCAACTGAAGGGATTGATAATTTACGTTTGAAAGATGATGATCTTGAAAGGGAAGGCTTTTCATCACCGCCCACAGGAGTCATTGATTGAAGTGCTTCGAATGGCATCTATATCAATGCATTTGAGCTGTCATTTCATAGGAAGTAATCGGTGAGACTCACAATTTACCTACGTGTGATGATTAGATTCCTTTTCGTTAAAGCAAGTCTGTATACTTACAATTTAGTACTTTATCGTTATAGTTTAAGAGAAACTTTTTTAGATCGTTATGATCGTGATCGATTAAGATCCAATCAGTTTGATTTTTTGTGGTTTGGATATATGACGTCATTATCTCAAAAACAAAGGTACACGTTCATTTTTTTAGATCTTTGAAATCTTCATTAAATTCCAAGTATAATCACATGAATTCCATCGAAGTCCGAGTGTCTTTCTATTTTACCGGATATATCCAATTCTAAGCCGAAATTGATGTTACATATGAATAAGTACAATAAATTAAAAAATTAGAAAGACCAGCTTTTTATAATCTACTACTATATAAAGTTGTGCGTTTACTTAAAATTAAAGCTCCTGAGCTGAGCCCTTCCTTCGAATCAGCCTGTTGAAAAATTTGGCTGAATAAAAGTGAGATGTTTTTGGTATCTTTGTCGAAGGTGATTTGAAATCTAGTGGAGTCTCTGGAGGAGAAGCCAATGATAGTAAGGTTGGAATATTTTGTGATTTATAAGTTGCTATTGATGGTTTAACAGGCGAAATTGAAATATTTCCCCTCTGTCTAAGTGTAGGTTGCGACCTTTGAGTGCGCAATTGTTGTTGTTGTGGACGTGCATAATTTGGTAATAAGTTTTGATAAAATATTGTTGGTGGTAATGGTTGATATTGTTGATATGGATATATCATTCTTTGAGATGGTGCCATGAATGGTTTAAATTCCCTCATAATATCCGCCTCCGAAATATCTAATTCAAAGTTTAAAAACCCAAGTAATTGCCTTTCCATAAGATTGACTTCCGCGACTGAAAATAATCTCGCATGTCTTGCCCAGTGTTTGTTTTTCTAAGTACGCGTTAGAAAGAAATTAAATAAAGAAATTCCAAAACTCACTGGGCTGCTATCATTCAAATATTTTGATGCAGTAATTAATGCAGCCAAGAACACTCTATGTCTTGTGCATGGCATACCTTTGGCGACAGGGGGAAGCTTCACTCTTAGTCTGTCTAAATAAACGAGAGTCGACATTAGAGTAGGGACCTGTACATTTGACTGATCAACCAACGTTGCTATAAAGCATTCTAATGAAGGTAACTGTGGTGATGTACTAAATAAGTCATTCTCTAAAGAAGGTAAATTGATTGTGTCCTTAGTTGGTGTAGTTGGAGGAGTCAACAAATCAACCTGTCTTGGTGGTGGTGGTGTCGAAGTTGACAATAAGCTGTCTGTTGTTTTCTTTGCTAAGTAGCTAATCATTGAAGGTGTGACAGATGAATAAACAAACTCTAATAGTTTATTATCATGTTTGTTAAAACTCAATTGACTGAATGGACACTTTTTGTTAATCTTCATTGGACGTTATATACTAAGAAGTTACTCTTTCTTAATTTGGAAGGTTGGTTTTAGACCTTGTGAGTGGAGGTAGTAACTTTACAAGAAAGAATATTACGATTTTAACCCATTTTGAAATTTTCTAATTAGTACCTTATGATTGATTTCTTGACATCCTTTCAACTTGGCCGTGTAGAACTTTATTAAGACCTAGGGTTATTTTTGAAAATTTTGATCTTTTACTTATCATTTATTAGATTTAACATTACTGAAGGGATATGGACGCGTTACTTTCTTTTAGATCTATTCATAAAACGCGTAAAATTTTGATACAGATTGCATTACATATCACACAAATAATTCACTAAAATCTACTCCACAATGAATTGCGTTATTCAAGCGATAGCTGATATTGGCCATTCATTCACATTTACGTCAATCAACTTTGAAGGCTGTCTGCTTCATACCTTTTGGCCATTCGGGGCTATTTAATAAAACCAAGCTGTCAAATAAATATTTCATCATAGTAGATTATCCTGCTATAATAAATACATAAAATATATTTATATATATAGTCATTTATATCCTTCCCTATGCGTTTTGCTCTGGCTGCGTCTCTTGATCTGCTATCAAAATCAGGCCAATGAAATAAAAATGACAAATTTAAGCGTGAAAGAAAGAATTTTAGCGTTACAACAACAACAAAGACCTTCAACTTCTTTAGGCGTTATGGATGCACAGCGGAGGATTTCCTCGGGCTCTAAAAATGTGAAAGAACGAGCTACAGCATTCCAGCATTCTGATCATAGTTCAAGCAATCCAAGTTCACCTACTGGTAGTTCATTATCTCAATTCACTAGTAACACAGATAAGGATCTAATCACTCCACCTTCAACTAATCCACCTTCTTCGCCTCGGTTACCAAACATACAAACTCCACCTTCATCAGTTAGGGTGGAGAATGGATCAGTATCCTCTAGTTCAGCTCTTACCGATCTCGTGCAGCAAAGTTCAACGCCGACACCTTCATCACCTGCATTCACGGCCACTACGGACGATCAAGTACCTGAACTCGTCGAAACGGATTTACAACACAATCAAGCGATTGTTCAATTGCTTAGAAATGATAAGCAACTTTCTTATCAAGATGACGATCGAGTGGAATCTCCACCTTTGGATGTTTTAGAAGCTACACAAGATTTAGCTAATTTATCAACTTCATTCTCTACTACACCACCTGCACCTATAAGAACTAGCATTTATGATGATATTGACGATGAAAATGATAGTCAAGGTGAAGCTGGTTGGGTTACTGTTATCAATTAATTACTATAGATAGTCTATGCATAGGATACCATTCTAAAATTATTATACACGATAATTTTCTTTTTTTGTTATACATTTATCATATCATTGTTTGATTCCCTCGTCATTGTTATGATGTGATTTCCGAAAGTTCTGGTTTCAAATCCTGCTTCACAATAGGTGAAATAGTAAATCCATTTACGTTTGAATGATTCGACTTCATTGTCTGTTAAGCTGTCTAGTTGATGCTTGATGTTTTGATCAAAGTTGAGCAAAAATGCTTTCTTCCAATCTCTAAATGTTCTTGCGTAGTGCGGCCCAATTTGCATTATGTTATCGATAATTAGTGCACCCTTTGTACCATCGTGTAGTGCATTGAATATTAATGTTAATGAGGGAAGCATTTCCCCGGTATACTTTCTGATGAAATCAACCTTATCAACGTGATCTTTGTAGCGAGCCTCTGGTATAGTTTTAGATTGTATTATCCCAATACCATGATCGTTAAGTGCCCAATCTATACATTCAAAGTATCCAGGGAGCTGTTCTGTCGAAATTGACTCGATCATTTCTATCGATATAACACGATCAAATTGGGATTTCCAACTTAATGGCATATTTTTATAATCACATAGATGTATTCTTATTCGATGAGTATATCCAGCAATCCTAGTTGCCTCTTCGGCCAGCTCTTTTTGAGTAATACTCACTGTCAATGTGTCAATTACCAATGATGGATACTGAGAGCACATTTCAATCGCAAAAGAGCCTCCCCAGCCAATTTCTAAAAGGCGCATATTTGGTAGTATATTAGATTTTCTAATTATTGTGCGCATTTTCCTCAATTGTGCATTGTGTAAGTCATCACCGTCATTGACGGCGTCGCCATTAGCCAGGAAAGAACCCATCTTATTAAGTCTATGCTTGTGTTGCTTCTTGTTGTCAGAGCCAATGAATGAAAATGCAAGTTCTTTATCAGCATACGCGCTTTGATATATTCCACAACTATGTGACATATCCTTAGATAGAAACGTTTGGAAGAATCCACTTGAATCTTCGTATGCTATGGTATTTAGGCTTCTAGTATTTGTGATATTTTGCATAAAACGCGTGTTAATCGCGTAAGAAAGTATACTATGAACTTTCGAAGGTATATATGGCGTTTCATCAAAATTTCGGCGATTTAGAAGGAACACCTAACTAAATGGTTGAATAAAGAGTATCATAATGGCATTAGATGTCTTACCTTGAACACTTCAGTCAAATCGTCGACGTCAATATCACCAAATATAAACGCTTCACTAAACCCCAAATCCTTTGAGAGTAGTAAACGTATCCAAAATGTTGCATTCTTTACTGTTATTTTAGCTGATGGCTTAACTACTTCTGATGCATCGCTTGGGTATACAAATGTGCAGCCATTCTGAACATCAGCTACTAACAACTTCCCTATCGTAATACTTTCAAAGTAGGATAGTATTATATTTCTAGCGACTCCACTTAAACTATATTCTATCAAGCTACTTATGATACTCTCGGATTTCATACGGCCGCTATGACCGCTTTCATGCAGACCAGTTGTGGAATTCCTAATTTAAGATTGTCATTACATGCCTCCGAATTACCTGTTTACCGGCCAACTAGAACGTACATGATCGTCCTCGATTGACAGCTGATAACTAACCGCATACTTTCGCGTAGGTTATGAAATCATCAGTCTACATAAATTAAAATTACAAAAGTGTTGAATATGTTCTATCGCGGCAGGTTTTCAGGAATTTTACCAATGATGTTCCGCCAGTACCCTTAGGCTCAGATGCGCTGTCATCGATTGGTGACGTA
This sequence comes from Wallemia mellicola CBS 633.66, assembly GCF_000263375.1. NCBI lineage: Eukaryota > Fungi > Basidiomycota > Wallemiomycetes > Wallemiales > Wallemiaceae > Wallemia > Wallemia mellicola. Next base: position 34,489 of record NW_006531970.1, read on the forward strand.
TCCTTACGTGATTGAGTAACAATATAAAGTGTCGCTATCTTTATATGTTCGCTTCTAAATACTTTCATTGATTCTATAGCTTTGTTGTACGATTCTTTCAATTCATCATTTTCTGATGCTTTCACTACATCTCGACAGCTTGGTTCAACGTTCAACAAATGATCGAGGAAGTTACGATGGTACTCTGGCATATAAAATTGCATTCTACGCATGAAAGTGTCATCATAATTAGCGTCATCATCTACAGGTGCGTGATTGACACCTAGGAAAGCATCAAGTGAGTGTATCAAAGAGGATTGACCTGCTGAGGGACCACCGTAGTCTCTATAAACGCCTGGTGGATCAACACCTTCGTAGTGCCAACTAGATTGACCATTAGGACCATTAAACCAACGTCTTATCTTTCCATAGAAGACCTCTGGGCGACATTCTTTCCGAACGTCAATGAGAATCCTTGTTAGTATGTTTATCTGATTGCTTATATCAGTAAGTTGTTTGGACATGCTCCGATAGGACACATCTGGTGACATATCTGCCATAAATGCTTCATCTAGACATTGTGACATTCTTTCCAAGCATAATCTACCTGCAGCTTCAATATAAGCCGAAGTTAAAAAGAAGTGCTCCTCATCCCGGCTTCTAGTGAAAGTCAAAGGAGCCCTTAAGTTGCCTTCTACAAGACCCTTCGATGGATCAATGTATTCCCAATTCCAAAGAACAGTTGAAGCATAGGTAAGGATTGGAGGTAAACCTAAAGCAGTAGCTGTATGATTCCACGGTACAGCTATAGATGATGGTATTGTAGTTTTATCCTCTGATGATCTACTTGAATGTACGTAAAAGTGTGCAATATATGACAAGACAGTGTAGGCTCTTCTGACGACTCTGATACCATTCGAATTGATAGTAGGCGGTTTAACGTTGAGCATCTAATGTATATTATTAGATTAATTAGGTTATCTGGCTATTGAAACTTACTGAACGTATTGCATCACGCCACTGCTCAGAAACCTCGTTATTAGAACCATCTAATTGTAGAGGCAGTTGTAATGCAGCATCTAACGCTAGTTCCCAAATAGAATATTCACCGTCTAGCCTTTTAAGTGGCTCATCGGGTGGCAAAAACGCAGATCTCGGATCAACGTCGAAATCAGTAGCAGCTAATGTGCTAGTATCTAATGTATCTAAATCCGTGATATGACGCTGTGATAAAAAATGCTCTTTTGGTAAAATTCTACCGCCATTGTATCTCTTTTCTTCGGCATCCATATTGTCGAATCTTGAGAGAGATATTGTCGGGGAGATACACCAAAATACAATAAAAAATATTTACCTTGAATGTATTGGCGGTTAGTTCACTATAATATCTATAGAATACTCTCCTTACCTTGCTATTAGCCTAGGATTTGGCGCTAACAAGGAGATTGATCAGTTATTAGATAAGGAGAACGTTGAATTGGAAGAGATCCTACAAGAAGATTCTATCATACATGAATCAAAATCTCACAACTATAGACTACTCGAGTTCCTCGTCTTACCGCAGAATTTGAGAAAGTTATTAGGCTATTCTAATGGTAAAATAAATGTAGTCGACGATCAGTATAAGCTCAGGTGGGCAGACTGGCTTATTTTCTATTCAGCCATCTAATCAGAATTAGATTTCCTTACGTCGCGACTGAGATCCTGTCAAGTGATATTCCAGCCATCCATGAGGCTCTTGTTGATAAAGAAAAGCGTTCAGACTACTTACAGCCATTCTGGGATTTCATTATCAATAAATCAACCGAAGACTTATCCCAATTGAACCCATTTGTAGGTTATTGGGGAAGGATCGTTGCTCGACTATTAGATAAGAAATCCGACGAGGTGGGTTGATTGCTTTATTACCAAAGCCTCATTAACAGCCTTCATAGATGCTAGATTTCTTGAAATCACAGAATGATCCTATCACATCATTCCTTAAACACATAGAAACTCCAGTCATAGGTGATTTATTATTCAGATTAATAGTTTCAGATCAACAAGATAGCTCAGTTGTTGATTTCTTTACAGAATCTGATTTTATACCAAAATTATCAAACATTTTATCGCCCTCTTTCTCAAATGACGCTCATTTAGCAGTTGCAGACTTACTTAAAACAGTTATTACTTTTAGTGCACCTTCTCCTCCAACCGCAAACCCTGATAATCAAATTTACATTTCAAATAACTTTGCAAGGCAACTGGGTTCCGAAAATGTTATCGAAAAGCTCATCAGTTACATTCTAGATGACATTCCAATTGACAAATCATTGAAAGATGGTGATATTTCCACCAACCATCTACCAGACGTTGAAAATAACGACAAAATTGCATCAGTTACTTCTTCTTTAATATCTATATTATCAGTTTACATAGAATTGATCAGAAAGAATAATGCAGACTTTAGTGAACCTCATTTATTCCATACTTTGAGAAATAAGCTCATAAACATCCAACAATCTCAACAAGACGATATACTTAATAGCGAAAACTTAGATGAAAGTGATGAACAGAAGGAAGAAGAAAACAAGCTTCACTTGGAAGAAGCTATGAATAAAATGTCACAATCTATTGGTATCGTACATCTAGGTTCAATTTTGAAATCCTTCACGAAACGATTGGGAGATTTCCAAACCTTGTTAGCATTTCCACGTAGCTATAAAGGTCCAATACAGTCATCAATGGGACCTATAAAACCACTCACTTTTGAAAGATTTAGAATTTGTGAATTATACGCAGAATTATTGCATTGCTCAAATATGGGGATTTTCAATAGAAATACAACTGTTGGACCGTATTATGACAACTATGGACGGTTGATTGGGGGTCTTGATGCTTTGACGCAATTAGCTAGGGCTTTATCAGATAGCGAAGAAATGGAAGACATACCTGTGAATTCACCTGAAGATCATATTGAACCTCAGCAAGAGCAACTACCTCAGTCAATGTCTAATTTATCACTCAAGGTTGATGAATTAACATTAGGAGACTCACTAAAGAAAGCAATGATTGACAATGGCATACTTAAAACACTCGTAGACCTCTTTTTTGATTACCCTTCAAATCCATTCTTGCATAATGTCGTATATGACGTGATATTACAAATATTAAATGGACAAATGGATCGAGGATTGAGTTTCGATTTAGCATTATCTCTATTTAATGATGCAAACTTAATTCAGAAGTTATTAGATGGTCATGATAAAATCAAACAATCTGAAATAAACAAAACTATAAAACCTGGTTATTCGGGACACGTGATGCTCATAGCGGATGAATGTGTGAAAGCACTAGAGAAGTATGACAACCTTCATCAACATGTAAAGAATAAAATACCTGATGAGTGGAATGAATTTGTACAGGGGCCTTTGAAGACGACACAAGGAATTGAAAAAGAACCACTTGGTGGAATAAAACCACAACAAAGTCAATATGGTCACTTTGGTAAAGTTGAAGGAGATCAAGATGATAGTGATAGTGATGACGATATTGGATTCATGAGTTCAGGATTTGGAAGCACCTATAGAAGTCTGTCTGGACAGTCTCATACCAACATTAACTTTGATGAGGATGAGGATGAGGATGATTCTTTCTTCAACTCGTTTAGCTTTAAGAGTGCATCATTCGGACAACCATCATTCGATGAGGATGAAATTGGCGACGATAGTCAAGTGAGTGTTATTACTTTTCTTCTAATATTGCTAACTAGAAATCTTAGTTATCAAAGTATATGAACAGATCAAGCTTAGATGATGATTCATCAAACGATGAAGACGATTTTGGTGATTTTGCATCAGCAAGTAGTTATCAACACTTCAACGATGATGGTAAAGAAGAAATTGATCCGTTCGGCGTATCGAAAGCTGGTAGCAACACTGAAAATCAATTCTTGGATAACTTTACACCAAAGTTAACGAATCAAAATCTTACACCTGCAGATTGGTGTAGAGAGTTCAAAGATAGCGTTGACGATGAATCCACAATAACAATACCAACTTTAGATGAAGGTGACAGTGAAATTAATGATGCAATTAAAGGATTGAAAATTGATGGTGTCTCAGATGAAAGAAATGCAGCTGATGAATTGAACTTCGACAAGAGTGCTCCTTTAGGGCCTGGATTAAATGGTCCTGCGGAGATCACTGATGGAAGCGTCAAAAGAGAAGTTGAAGGTTCTATTATGGAGGCACCCAAGGATGATCTAGTGTTACTTGCAGAAGAGAAAGCTAAAAGTGAATATTAGAATAATGTAATTGTTGTTTATGAATGTATTATTTTACAAATACGAATTCTTTTTCACTACCGTCATGTTCATATCGGCTGTTTCAACGAGAAGGACGTTGTTTGGATGTAGATTCTACGTAACAAAAGTCAGGGGTGGTAATAAAATATATGATAATGCAAATGACGCTATCAAGGATATAAGATCTAGTGCTGTATATCTCAGTGGTGGGTTTGGATTGTGCGGTGTACCAACAACGCTGCTAAATGCAATCGATAAACGTGATGATATAAAATCTATTACAGCAGTATCTAACAACCCGGTGAGTGCGATTCTGCCTTCACAAGATAGTCTCATTTAATCTGAGAAAAGGGTGTTGGTGATAAAGGTCTCGCTAAGTTACTCAACAAGGAAGGAAAAGTTGAGCGTCTGATTTGTAGTTATCTGGGTAACAATAAGACACTAGAAGGCTACTATCGTAGTGGTAGAATAGCTGTAGAACTCACTCCACAAGGTAACATCGCAGAGAGAGTTTCAGCAGCTGCGCGTGGTATACCTGCATTCTATACCCCTACTGGTTATGGTACTGCTATAGAATCTGGAGAGCTTGTCACTCAATATGACGCAAACTCGAAACCAATTGCTTATCAACAAAAACGTGAGGTTAGAATGTTTAATGGACGTGGTCATATTTTAGAAACATCACTCAAAGCTGACTATGCACTCATACGAGCAAAGTATGCAGACAAGAATGGTAATCTCGTTTTCAACAATTCTGCTCATAATTTCAATGCTGTTTTCGCCAAAGCTGCCGATATTACAATCGTAGAAGCTGAGAATATAGTCAATGTGGGCGATATACCACCAAACGAGATACACGTTCCGGGTATCTACGTTGATAGAATATGTCCAACTGAAACTGAAACTGATATTGAGATACTCAAGACAAGTGATAGTGATGAACTTACAGGTGGAATTCGTGATAAAATCGCCAAAAGAGCTGCAAGGGAATTGCAAGATGGATATTATTGTAACCTCGGAGTTGGTATACCCGGTCGCGTACCAGAATTCATAGAAAAATCTAAGAAGGTTTATATACAATCAGAAAATGGAATATTAGGTGTAGGATCATACCCTCAGTCTAATAACGTTGATCCTGATATCATAAATGCTAGTAAAGAGACTGTTACACTCTTACCAGGTGCATCCTCCTTCGGGAGTGAGGAGAGTTTCGGAATGATCAGAAGTGGAAAGATCGATGTATCCCTATTGGGTGCATTTCAAGTATCTCAGACAGGAGATCTTGCTAATTTTATGATACCCGGCAAACTAATGAAAGGAATGGGAGGCGCTATGGATCTAGTTAGCAACCCACAATCCACAAAAGTCATTATATTGATGGAGCATTGTGATAAATATGGTAAATCGAAAATATTAAAAACATGTGACCTCCCACTTACTGGAAAGGAGTGCGTATCACAAATTATCACTGATCTGGCTGTTTTTCAAATCAACAAGCAAACTGGTAGGTTGCTCCTTACAGATATAGCTGAAGGTGTCACACTTGACCATATAAAACTTAACACTGAAGCTGAATTCGACATTAATGAAAATATTGGTTCATTTTAGTGTGAATGTAAAATTACATATCAATACAAAAAATACAAAGTGAATACAATCAGACGTTAGATCTAATCCTTGATCTTGTAATGTTGTCTTATGAAAAAATACAGAATAATTTGATAATTATTGTAGAAGGAAGTTGAAAAAATATTACCAAGAAAGTTTAAATATTAATGAAGATCAGCAATCAGTTTGAATTGTAGAAAATCTCCTTTATCTCGTTAAAAGTTTCGTCATTATGAGGCATACCTTCGATTAATCCATGTTGATGAACATTGTAAATATCATTTCCCCAAGCATTTTTTGACGCCGAGGAAGCTTTATATTTAGACTTTGTAATAGGAGAGTGATGATCAACCGATCCAGGATGGGATTGTACATTAGTGAAAAAATTGATTGATGGTTTGTCAATTTTATTTTCAAGAACTTCTTGTGACATATTTAGATTGTGATTTTCAAAGTTACTATTGTTTCCAAAGTTTTCAGGTAGAGAAGCCAATTGAGCGGCCTTTTGTGCAGCTTTCTGAAGTTCTTCACTATTATTTCCGTTCGCAAATGGAAAGCACTTATAACAATATTTTCTTCTTCTCCAGTTGACGAAACCACAGCTACAAATCCAATCGCCTGGTTGCATTTGCATCGGACCTTGACTACCTGTATTGAGGATTGGTGGTAATTGTGACTTTGGTGACTGTGGCGATTTCGATAAAGTCTCTAGATCCTGTAAAGGTTCTGGATTCTTTGAATTTACTTTCTGTGTGTACTGATTTGGTGTATGCTTAGGTAATGATGCTAAAACATCGAACAAATTCTGTGGAGGTGATCTTTGAGTTGGTGAAATAGATATTGGTGAAATGGATATCTGAGACGAAGGTAAGGGAATATTTGCAAGTTCTGGTGATATTACGCTATGTGAATTCATTGCAGGTTTCTGTATTGGATTATCATTTTGACCAAGAATGAGGGGGTTAAATAAGCTACCAACAGGAGGACCAGTTGGGGAGTGTTGATTAATATTTGTTGATGTTGCTGATGTTGAAGATGGGGGTGTGACACTATCTTCTTTGTCTCTTGGAAGCAAACAGCGGGGACAGAAAGAGAGCGCGTACGAATTTTGAAACGCGCAATGGTCACAAATCCAAGTCTTAGCAGTCGGGTAAGTGGAGGTGTTTCCGTATAAGGAAAATTATCTCACCTTAGGATAGACTGAATCCAAATTGATAGAGTGAACGCTTAATTTCTTTTTGAAGTCGATCTCTTTTGTTAATTTGAGTGACAAAAAGTTCTTAATGTTTAATTTAAGGGCATCGATTGCCTATATAAGTTATCAGAACGCGTCAAAGCGGGCATCAATGACGAACCGATTGATGTTGTGAGAATTCAAGCCAAAATATAGTAAATTCATTCTTATCGTTCCGTTCTTTAATAGGATACCAAATATTACACGGTAATTCCAGTTGACTCTTGTCTAATATGTTGAGAAGTTGATCAATTGATAGGGAGCCATTCAATACACGTAGTTCAACTAAGCGGGTACTTTATATGGTCAGATAAATTCCTTTGTTTACTGTGCCACTCACTTATTAGAACTGTGTGACATCAATCCTCATTATAAATAATCAAGAGGACGATAAAAGTAATAAATGATAAAAAAATTTATTTATATTTTGAGCGCCTAAAATGACGATATAAATGTCCCTGAAATTCCATTCCAATGTAGACAGACGTCAGAAAGTACGCAAAAAGAGTGAGACAAAAGAACGCAGAATCGCCGGTTTTGTTTGTTTAATCACCGCCTTGAGTCTGGATTTTTTATTTTTTGGTATTCATCAATTTAGAATAATCCTCTGTATTATACGACGAAGAGTAAAGAATGTCAAATCTGTTACGCGTTGACAGCAATCTTGATGCTACATCACAAGTAGATATGGAGGACTACAGAGGTATGTTCATTCTCTATTTGTAACTTCCAACTCTAATTATGACAGACGACGTGCGTATTATTGGCTACGATCCATTGGTACAACCTGCGTTACTCCAGCATGAGATTAGATCCACTGCTGAGAGCCAAAAGTCTATAGCAATGGGTAGAAATGCCGCAGCCAACATTATACACAACAGGGACGACAGAGTGATCGTCGTTATTGGTCCATGCTCCATCCACTCACCTGAACAAGCTATCGAATACGCTAAGATGCTCAAGGAAAAAATTCCTCAATGGCCAGGTTTGCATATCATCATGAGAGCTTACTTTGAGAAGCCACGTACTACTGTTGGTTGGAAGGGTCTCATTAACGATCCAGATATCAACGGTTCATTCAAAATTAACAAGGGTTTGAGAATCGCCAGACAACTCCTTTGCGATATCACTGAACTTGGTCTTCCTGTTGGATGTGAATTGTTGGACACAATTTCACCACAATACCTCGCCGATTTGGTATCATGGGGTGCAATTGGTGCTAGAACAACTGAATCTCAATTACACAGAGAATTAGCTTCAGGTGTTTCCTTCCCAATTGGTAAGTCCTTCAAATATTGAATAACCTTCGTCTGATGACATCATAGGTTTCAAGAACGGTACAGACGGTTCAGTTGGTGTATCCGTTGACGCTATGCGCTCAGCAGCCCACCCACACTCTTTCATGGGTGTCACTGAGCAAGGCTTGGCTGCGATCGTCAAGACTGCAGGTAACGCTGACCTTCACCTTATTTTGAGAGGTGGTACTAAGGGCACAAACTTCGACAAGGACTCCGTACAAGCCGCTGAAGCTGCCATTAAGAAAGCACGCCCAGATAACCACCCAGCTATTATGATTGACTGCTCACACGGTAACAGCTCAAAGAACCACCGTAACCAACCAAAGGTTATTTCAGATATCTCACAACAAATCCGTGCTGGAAACAGATCAATTGTTGGTGTCATGGCTGAATCTAACATCTGTGAAGGTAGACAAGATGTTCCAGCTGAAGGTCCATCTGGATTGAAGCACGGTGTATCAATTACTGATGCATGCGTTGACTTTGAATCAACTGTCAACATGCTCAACGAACTCAATGATGCTGTACTCTTCAGACGCTCACAATCTAGCCAATCAAATGGCGTTCATTGAGTTTAAAATTAACTAGGAACTCTTTTTTCTTTTAATGCAAATAATCAATTATTTCCATACATTTTGCACTTTCTTTTAATCGCTTTTTGGCCTGATGAGGTACACTGAGACTGTCTTATTATTGGAAGAAAATGAACTTACCAGTTCTCTATAAGCCAAGATTCCCTTCTACTGAGATTGCTTTCTCTTTTATTGAGTGTGCTCTCCCACCGGGTGAGTTCTAGTTCACGTAAGACGAGCGATTGATCTGTGATACATTCAGTTTCCTCTTCTTTGACTTCCTCTGGCGGTGGAATAGACTTCCAATAGAGTGCTGTTTCTCTTGAAGCAACTAAAGATTCCCTCTCAGCAACTTTTGCTTCCCTTTCACTCACGCTGGCAGCTTTCTGAGCTTCATTGTTGAGAACGTAGGGTGATACTATAAACAATGAGAGTATAGCTACGGCTATAACGAGTAATATATTTATATCAACGAACTGTTTGACCATGACGATAAGATGCACTCTCACTCAAAGATAGTTTAATTTAGCAAATTTGACGACGAATGTAATAAATAGCGTGTTTATTTTGTTATTCAAATAATTTATACCTTAAAATTATTGTCTTGCTTTGGATAGACTTTGTCGCTTACGCTTTGTCACCTTTTCCGATATCGTCATGGCCTTATATTTAAAAACTGCTCTAGTAGGCGACAGTTCAATAGGTAAAACCAGTTTAATGGTTAAATACGTTGAGTTAGTAACCTTCCACTAATCCACCCTGATATGCGCTTATAACATTCTTCTCAGAGGTTCATTCGATGAGGATTATATCCAAACGCTTGGTAAGTCCTGCTTTCGTATCAAACTACTTTCTTATACATTATCAGGTGTTAATTTTATGGAGAAGACTATTTCAATTCGACAAACTGAGATCACTTTCTCTATATGGGACTTAGGCGGTGAGAAAGCGCGTAGATTTTCAATCTTATAGACTAAAACATCCAAACAGGTCAAAGAGAGTTTGTTAATATGCTTCCACTCGTCTGCAACGATGCAGTAGCCATTTTATTCATGTTTGACTTATCGAGGAAGAGTACCCTCAACTCAATAAAAGAGTGGTACAGACAGGCTAGAGGTTTCAACAAAGTTGGTACTTTAGTTAATAAATTTTACCAATTACTTACTAGAACCCCCAATAGACAGCCATACCGTTCCTAGTCGGCACAAAGTTCGACATTTTCGCTGGTTTGCCAAAGGAAGATCAAGACGAGATTACTAAGCAGGTTAGTTCCTTTGCTAATGTTATATGTCCTTACTTAACGCCCTTCAAAGGCTAAAAGATTCGCAAAAGCTATGCACGCACCACTCATCTTCTGTTCTACATCCCATTCAATACACGTTCAGAAGATCTTCAAGATCGTTCTCTCAAAAGCATTCGATTTGAAGTGTACCATTCCGGAAGTACACGAATCAGGCGAGCCTTTGCTCATTTATAAAGATTAAAATAATCTTTCAAGGATACCTCAGTCAATATCTCTCCCTTACAATTGCATCATAATTTCTGTTTCTAATATTTCACTCTCTTGACTTAAAGTTTTTTTTTTCAACTCATACAAAACGCGTGCATTTGACATATTTGAAGTGTGTTTTTATACTTTTTCCGAGTACTAGATTGGTATCGTGTATCTTTTAAGGAAATGTGTGTATTAAATGACACTTAGGATGCTTTTTCATCAGAAGACGTATGTAAATTTTTCAGCACTAAACGTGCATAGTCAAGTAATGTGATATTATATATTAATATTTGAATACTCCATACACTAAATCATTCAAAGCTCGACCAAATTCTGGTATGTACATTCCTGATTATAGTGCGTTCTTGATTTTAGTGTGGCTTTTACGGATATAAATTGTGAACTAAGTTTCTCCTTTTACCTTACAACTCTCAAGTTACTTCTATTACTACTACAATGATCGCTCAAACTCTCGCTGTCTCCGCTCTCGTCGCTGCTACCTTCGCTGCTCCAGCTGGTGGCTCAGAAACTGGCTCATGTAACACTGGTCTCGTTTCATGTTGTGACACTTCAAAGGATGCTCAAAAGTCAACCGGTGAAGAATCAGGTCTCCTCCACACTGGTGATGTCCTCGACCAAGTCGCCGTCCAATGTACTCAAATTCCATTGCTCATTGGTGTTGCTCTTGAAGATGAGTGCAAGAACACTCCAGTAAGTCTTACATTATCGAAAGTAGCTTCCTCTAACAAAATACCCAGGTCTGTTGTGAAAAGGCTTCAGAAGATGGTCTCCTCGGTATTGACTGCACTCCAATCTCACTCATCTAAGCTAGATAAAATTTGGGCATGTTTGTACTACATAATACATAATTCTCGCATCTACTTTGTTCGCTGAAAATTGTCATTGAGTGACAGTTATAAATGACGCATATTAATTGTATTTGATATTATATATTGCAATCCAGACAACCACTTCTGTCGTCTTGTTACACAGATCTTCGTTTGTACGAAGAAAGTCAGAGCAGAGAGTGAAGTTAAGTAATAAAAGTATAATTTTTCTATTTATCTTCTATTCTATAAAATCATTTATAAAAACCCACTATGTTAATTTTTTCGCCTTACTTAAAAATCTGAATTGGCTTCTTGCTTCAAAACAGCTATCAGCTAAGAACGAAGGACGACATCTCCTTAGATTGACTGACTTAGCAAAGAATCTATAATGGTAAGTAATACGTTTTATTTAATGAAAGCACATAATAACACAACCTTCGCAGTCTGAAAACGGTGAACAAGTCGAAGTCCCACAAGAGGAAGTTGAAGTTGCTGAGGCCGCTCCAGCTGGCAAGATGTCAGTTGAAGAAGCCCTCCAACAAGTTCTCAAGAACGCCCTCTACCACGATGGTTTGGCTCGTGGTTTGAGAGAATGTGCTAAGGCACTCGACCGCAGAGCTGCCCACCTCTGTGTTCTCGTCGAAACCTGCACTGAAGCTGAGTACATCAAGCTCATTGAAGCTCTCTGTGCTGAGCACAAGATCAACCTCATCAAGGTCTCAGACGCTAAGGTTCTCGGTACCTGGGCTGGTCTCTGCAAGATCGACAGAGAGGGTAACCCACGTAAAGTCGTCGGTACCTCATGCGTTGTCGTCCGTGACTTCGGTGTTGAGTCAGAAGGTCTTAACGTCCTCCTCGACTACTTCAAGAGCCGTAACTAAGTGGATTACTGTATGACTACATAGATTCTATGTTGCTCTTTTATTTTAGGCCTTTAGGCTTTTTGACAGATTATTCTAACCTTTTTGAGTCGAGTACGTCATTTTGAATGATGAAGCCATTTAATTGCGATTGTGTAGTATCCTAATTATCTCAGGGGAAGATCCTTTTATTTTCTCTTTTCATTCTTCAGAACACTCCCATTATGAACCCATAATGCCCTTTGATAGTAATACCGATGGAAGCATCCTACTCAGAAATCTTTTCTAAATCCTGAACATTACCTTACTCCCATAATATGGCTTCAATGATATATCTCACGTTTCAATTAGACTATCTTATCCTAATAATGACTTCTTTGGGCGGCTATACGGTCCAAATACAAACTTAAGGAAAGTATACGAATATATCTTATTTTAGCTTTTTTCAAAGAACACGACCGACTGCTGACGGTCGTTACGTAAGTTGAAGATGTATCTTTGACAAAAAGTGAGCCATCCTAACTCAATCTTCATAATCTCAATATTAATTCACACTTGTGAGAATGTGAGAATGTGTGGATATGTAAACCTATATCAAAGTGTTACAGTACCTTAAGGCACTTGAAATTATCAAATAGTGTTTATATGAATGAGTAAATATTAGCAAGTCTGTAGAATCTACTGTCATTGTGAAAGAGCTCCCTTATTTTGATATTGACGAGATTACGTTTATTCTTCTTATATCAAAGGCAATGTCACAGCTGAGCAACTCCTATGTTTCGATCATTTGTCACATTGAGCGTATCTCACGTACATTTGCCTGGCTTTTACTATCCTTCTAAATGACTATTTGTGTGTACTATGGAAGCGCAGATACGGTAGATCTTTTTTTGAACTTTATAATAATTATGGAAGTAATCCTGTTAACAAACACATCTGAGACTCACTCACTGTGAAGCTCAAAAAATACAATCATGATAGAAGAATATAAATAAAATTACCTTGTTAATGGGTAATTAAAGATGTCATGTCTCTGAATATTGTTGTTGCATTCCTAAGAAAACTATCGACTGGGATAGAGTCAGGTGCATTTGTCGTTCCTGTGTATAAAAATCACACGTCGTTATGCCTATTTTTGGATGCCTTATTGGATAATAAATTTCTTAAACTAAATTTTTATACAATTAATAGTGTGTTTATAAAAGTCCAATCAGGCTGTCAGAACAATGACGTCATGTGAGCATACCGTGTTGCTGGTAGAACAAGAGAGAAGCTTGGATCCTTGTCTAGAGAGTGAATATACTGTAAAGTAAGTATACTTTCATTTACACACCACATTTCCGACCAACAAGTAGCTTCTTAGCTGCACTCATTCATGTCAGCCTCACTCGCAAATCTACCTACAGAAATAATACACACTCTTATAAAAGAGCATAAATGTTATAGTTTACGTTGTATTTCAAAAAGACTCTACTCTATCGCAATTGACATTACCTATACGGGAAAACTCTATAGTCCAAAAACACCATCAACCAATGATAGCACACTAATGAGTGTACAATCTTATCTACAATTTCTTCAGAGAACTCCTGGAATGGCTTACGCAGAGTCAATAAAGTGAGTAAACAAACAGGAGAAATCGATTTATCTTATACAAATTGAAGGGAATTATACCTCAACCTTGATCACTTTACAGGTAATGCACGTTTTGAAGAATGTGGTGAGATGTCTGCCTGTATTAAGACATTTCCAAATTTGGAAACAGTTGAGATAACTTACGAGAGAATGTTCGATGAAGAGGATATCCCCAAGCTGGTTGGGTATTCCAATAGCGTTAAAGAACTCACTATTAATATCCACAAAATAGATACACAAGCTATAAAGCCACTCGTGGAAGCCATAGTTGATCAATATCCAAAACTTCAAATACTTAAAGTTCAACGTCCATCATTCGTCCGTCAACCTGGTTTTGATCTTTCTGCTCAAAAGTCTTTTATAACCTACCTCACAAATGCTGCTGTCTCACATAAGAAACTCAAAACTGTCTTGATCAAGAATTACAGAATTGATATCCAAACGGGTTTTAACAGAATTACTGTCAAAACAAATGCAAACTATATTCATATATATAATAAGACAAAGAGAGGCTATGAAGAGAAGACACATACTAAAAGCAAAAAGGTCGCATTAAGAAGGTATTATCCTCAATGTACTGACAATGTTGATACACCTAGTAGAGAATCTCATACTTATGATCCTTTGGATGATTTTTCTTATGAGTCCCTTTGTCCAAAACTTCAAAAATATGCTAGAACTGATGTTCATGCTCGTGATAATCTACGTTCTTTAATTGTAGATGAAGGACGTGCGCGTTCTCAATATCTTCATTACGATTTAGAAGACTACATTGATTGGAATAGCGTTGATAGCTATTTCGATTATTGCTACGGCGGTCGTAACAATTACAATCGTTAAAGTTGCTAAGCTAATTACTAGTAATATTACTTGCTGAAATATATCCGCTTTTTTTTATTCCATGTTTAAATAACGAATTATTCTTGAATTATGTTGTTGTACTAAATAAATTAACGAATTGATACATTAATTGGTTTATATGTTGCAAAAATAATTAAGAAAACCAGTGAAAATAAACAATGCAAGATCACCAAAAATTTTGGAAAAAGAGAAGCAGCCGTAGTCGAATACTCTACCATTGAGCCAGCCGGCCTTGACCGACGCAGGGCTCGAACCTGCAACCTTTCGATATCGAAACGAACCGTTAGTTCTTCCGCTTCTCTGCATTATTTCAATTTTAACTTCGTGTGTATCGCCTTTTTTGCAAATTCTGAAAATTTTCCTCTAGAAATTGTGAAGGTAAGATGGCGCACCCCAGGTTATTCAGTCAGATGTTAGACTTGAAGATATCCACAAGGTCAATATTGGGAAAATATCATGACTAAACAAATCGCAAGTTAGGAAAACGTCCTGGTTGTTCTGCATTTTTGTATTTGCAGTACGAAAGTTTATCCTGTTCATAAAAAATATATTGGTAATTGTTGCAAATCACACTCCCAGTCTCGGTTATAATCCAAAGTCCTTCTAAGAAGCCACTTGTATGGTCACTCCGAAATCGAATCAGTCGTCATGCGGAGAAGCAGGCAGCTATTGAAACGTCTCGTCGGCTTATCCATCTTCTAGTGTATTTTGTTAGATTTCTAATTTTGGGGAACTAACCAATTGTACAGTCTAATAAGAAAGGTCAACACTAAAAATGAATGGACGTCAAAAATTTCTTCATACTTTATGCAGTGTAGGCTCGAAAGGAATTATTTATTTGAACAAAATGAAGTTTCCTGGACTAAATAATTATTAGGGGTATACTAAGGTACCCTTCGATAAACCTTTTATGTCAGGTAATTTATGGGAATGAGTATTGTAACTTGATAACTCACCTAAGTGATAACTTACTCACGAAATAAGACTCTACATAGTCAAAATCACAAAGCATTCCTCGAGAGATTCTACAACACATATTTAAAAGTTAAATATGTTCTAATAAATAAATTACATCTATATGGCATTTTCACCATTAAAATAATCCTTTTGTTTAAGGCAGACTTCATTCGTACATCCTGGACACCTCATTTTAAACTGCGTGGATGTTGGTTTACCAGATTCCCAACCACCTACGTATCCAGTATCTTGAATCTCAGTTGTGCTTTGATTTGATGGATAAACGTTATGTAAGTGTGCAGCAGCGAGATCAGCAATCGCACGTATGAAAGTTGGACTGTCGTTGAGACTTGGAGCTCTCTCCAATCTGAGGCCAATTTCGTGTGCTTCTTCAGCATTCTCCAGATCCAATTCGAAGAGAGTTTCAATATGATCAGATGTGAAAGCTATTGGAACGACTATAGCCTTTTTGTATCCCAATTTACGCAATCCTTGTATTGCGTCTGAAGTTTGCTGACCTAGCCAGGCTGAAGGTCCAACTTGAGATTGCCAAACTAGTCTATGTGGATTAGCGTGTCCTGTTAATTGTGGTAAAAGAGACACGACAGATTGTACAGTTGATGCTACTTCTGCGGGATATGGATCACCTCTATTGACGATTGACATTGGTAGTGAGTGCGCCGAGAATAAGATTGGTACATGCTTGCGTTCATCTTGATCGAAACGTTGAAGAGCTTGGTGGATGTTCTGAGCAAATGCTTTAACTAAACCTGGATGAGTTGGCCACCTATCGATAACAGACCATTGAATGTCAGTATCAGTAGTTTTTATTTGCTTATATAACTCATTGAGACTGCTTCCTGTAGTCGAACAAGAATATTGTGGGTATTGAGTAAATGCTACAGCTCTTTTTACACCATCCTTTTTCATTTGCTCGAGTGTGTCAGCTGTGAGAGGATTGACGTATCTGAAAGCTACGTAAGGCTTATGTGGAGCTGTATGAGGCGACAATTCATCAAGCAACTTCGCCATTCCTTCACCCTGTATTTCTGTCCACTTAAGAATGGGTGAACCACCACCTATAGCAGCGTATTGTTCTTTTATCTTTGGTGTACGCTTACTAGCGATACGTGGAGCTAATAATTTCTGAAAAGGTAAAGGTATGAGATCCTTATCATGAAATAAATTCGATAAGAATGAGTGTACGTCGTTTAATGTAGCAGGACCACCCATATTCATCATAACTATCCCAGTTGGACTAAAATAACGTCAGAATTGTTGATTAATACAAGTATATAATAAACACACCCAGATGAATTCTGATTTATAACATTTTTTAATCTAATAAGAGAAGACTTCATCAGTGATCCAATGAGCAGTTGGTTGTTAGTTAGAACGTTATGAGAGTGACATATCTAAGGAATTATATGAGAAGGATATCGCCATTTGACAAGTTGTCTGCTAGATTGGGTTTAGAGGATGCACACAATGAATTGAGGTGGATCAAGCAATCTTCTTCTAATCCTAGAGAAGTCGATAGAATGATAGAAGAACGTGTTAAAGGGAAGCCATTGCAGTATATCCTAGGTATGACTCTAGTACTACCACGCTTTCACTCAAATACATACAGGTGATCAGCCATTCTTGGACACGACAATAAAAGTAAAGCCACCTGTCGTTAGTTGGATAGTTTATTGGTTATTGTCAACTATTCTAACAATCGACAGCTTATACCACGCCCAGAGACAGAATATTGGACTAATGAGCTCATTCGGCGGCATAAAGATAAGACTAATTTACGTATAATCGATCTATGCACTGGATCTGGTTGTATTGCCATTAACTTAGCCAAGGAGTTACGGAATTCGACCGTTAGAGCGTATGATAAGTCAGACGACGCCTGTGAACTAACAAAAGAGAACGCAAAATTGAATTTAACAGTCGATCAACTATCACGTTTTGAAGTTATAAAAAGAGATATAATGACGCATCAATTTGATGATAAATTTGATATACTAACCATGAATCCACCGTATATCACGAAGACTGACTATCAGGCACTCGATAAGAGCGTCAGAGAATGGGAAGACGTCGATGCATTGTTAGCAAAATCTAATGATGCAGGAATAGAATTTTATATGCGCGTGATTGAACAACTATTGCGTTCAAATCTAAAAGGTGAAATTTGGTTTGAAGTTGGTTATAATCAAGCGGATTTGGTGTCTAAATTGGTAGATAATTGTTCTATTGAGCGTATAAAGGATCCATTTGGTGATTTCGATAGAGCTATAATATTGTATTTATAAATTTGACCAAGCTTCTTGCTTCTTTTGATTGCGTACTTTTGCTTTCTCTTGATTACGCTTCGTTCTATCTATTCTCTCATCTCTGAGGCATTTACCGAGTTGTTTATCAATATCCTGGCAGCCTCCTAGTATTCTGAACATCCAACCACCTTCTTCTCTACACTCGTATAGCTGTCGTATAATATCACCACAGGCTGGTTGCTTATTTAGCGATTTATACATAAATTTTTATTTTAACCTACCAGCTTGCTTCGCATCTGTGTATAAATGTGGATGCATCTTGGTGGTAAATGGAGAAGATGTTAGAAAGCTTTGTATTATTATTATTATATTATTTAGACGCTTCTGAAGGTTAATAAATGGTATTTTTATACAATACAGGCAAACTGAGCTGTTATCAATATCGATGAGGTAATATACACATCCAAAGCATTTGAACTCGATAACGTAGTTTTAGATATCTTTCGCAAAGTACCCATAAAGATCTTATTATTCAAAGAAGGGACATCAGCAAAAAAAGGTAAAGTTGGAATAGGGAAAAACTTGAGACCCATGAAGTAAGAGAAAGGGAAGAGGAAGTATTATTATAGTTACCCACCCACAGCATTGGTAGGAGAATGTCTCTAAAAGGTAATAAAGTGAACTGGATATTGGATGTTCTCATAGATGACGTCATGCCATGTGGTGTGATGTTTGGGATACTTGTGGCGATCAACTTTCTAATCTTTTCTTCTCTTTCTTTACTAACATCAACAGTAAAGTGAGTTTTATTTATTCGACCATTGACTAGCTCACGTAAACGCAAGAAATGTCTTCACCACAAGTGTGTTAATTCCTGCATTCTCTTAGAGACACCTATTGACGATCTGCTAGCCACCAAACACTCAACAAACACAGAAAGGTGCCAGAGATACAGCTAGAACGTTCAATAAATTCGCCAAGCGTGATCCAGCTCTGTATCCTGTAGGTATTGATTATCACTTTTTCAGCAAATTAACAACCAATCCAGCTCGCTGGTATCATCGGAGGTATCGTCGTAGTAGCAGGCTTCTTCCTCACTAGCAAAACGGACACGACGAAAGCAGAGCGCAAATTTGCCAACCAAACATGGGCTGACAGGCTAGCTCAAGAGAAGACGAACTGGAAGACAGAGTTGAACACTCCAGTGAGTAATATACCTGGGTAGGCTACTGTGTCTGCCTTAGTTTTCGATATTGACGTCTCTAGCCATCAAAATAATTCAAAAACAAGTAAATTAGCCCAAATGTACTTCTTTGGAATGCCTTGAAATGATTTTAAATTTTATTTATTTGTAACTGATTAGTTATCTTGCTCTTGACGATCATTGACGATAGCGTGTATAGTAGCACTTCTATAGCCAGAGAAGTGTCGTGTTTTGAAATATACTAGTGTATATTATACACTATATATATACAAGATGGATGGATTGCATTTAGAGATCAAACCCGACAAGTACCATTACTTTGCGGGTGATATTGTCATTTTTAGCATTAAATTTAGTAATATACAATCAAGCACTCCGGTTTATACACATAACAGATCCATATCCGCTATTCCATCAACTAGTTCCAGCATTTCAGCTCCAACAACGTCTACGCTGACGTCTACGTCACAGAATACAGTACCCAAAGATATTCCCCAACGCTGTGGCTTAATAGGTAAACAACCTGAAAACCAAAATCAATCCTCAATTGGTAAAGGTAGACCTTCTCCCTTGCGGCATAATAGAAACGTACATTCAATTGATTACAGCTCACCCTCACCTTCAAAACAACTATCAAAGAGGTTCTCCTCAGATACTCTCAATAGCTCAGCTAATACAGATAGTCAGCAATCACCCCAATCACCTAGTAGATCACCTTCTTTACCCAACAAACATCCACATACGCGTAAAGCATCAACCTCAAGCACACCAATGCCATCATCTAGCACGATGCAAGATAGTCATTCGCAAAAGTTATCGAGGAATCTAAAAACTCCACTTTTACCTAATCATGAGAAAATATTATGGGCGACGGCCCAATTGAATGGCAAAGTAGAATTAAATAATTCTCTCATCAAGAAGAAAACAACCCAATCACACAAATCATCCCAGATTTTAGGTGGTGGTATTATAGACTCAAAAGAGAACAAAAAGACGCATCATAGACGTAGTAGTACATTATTTAATTTCAACCTGAGTAATTGGTTTCATCAGGCTAATCAAAGTAATACTTTAAGTAAAGATAAAGACATTGCTAATAAAAATACATCGTTGTCACTATGGGAAACGAGAAGGGCTGTTTTGATAGTCGACAAGGTGCTTGCACCTAATGAAGAGTTCGTCATCAAATTCCAACATCAACTACCTTCAACTTTACCACCCACTTATGACGGTAAAATTGGCAAAATATCGTACCAATTCGTGCTGGGCACTAACAAACAGAACGGCAGCGCTAGAATTGTTAATATGCCTCTAACAGTATTACCAAACGTAACACTAGATGAAGATCATAGGCGTTTCGATATATTAAAACCCTTAATAGAAACCAAGGAAGAATCTAAAGTCGACATTGGTGATGTGAAGGACTCATCAGACAAGACAAGCCAAGATCAAGCATTATGTTTTGAAAAGGCGTATCGCTATGCCAATAAACTACATTCTTCTGTAAACAAAAGTACGATAAAAAGAAGTAGCAGTACCCATTCATCTGGTTATGATGGTCCATTCGAGCATGTAGACTCCAACGCTAAGGTTGGTGAGCAATGCCGTACCGCTATTGGAATAAATTCAAGGCATAGTCAAAAGGTAACTTACGAAATTGCCAAAGAGGGTCTTAATATTGGTGTTCTTTCACTCGTCAAATCCACTTTCCGTTTGGGTGAAACCGTTTTGGGTAAAATCAGCATAAATAAACCTCACACCGTTAGTGGAAGGGTACTAAAGGTTTGTTGCTTCTATTTATTATTTATTTCGCTAATAAGGATCTTTAGTTCTCAGCAACACTTGAATCACACGAAGTTGCAAATGATGAACATGCAGCACTCAATACGAAGCATACAATCAATGCTACTCGCAAAGTACATTCGGAATTCCACGAACCTCTGACGATTGACTTTTCTGAGCTCGGTTTTGCACTGGATGTGCCCTCACATCAATCGTCTGATTTTCAAACTTCGATATGTAAGTATGAACACTTGTTCTACGATCCTTCTGACATAAACATTCAGTTGAAGTGCGATGGGTGATTAAACTTTCGTTCTTGATACTGTCACCACCAATAATGGTAGAGCCATCACCTCGTCCATCTATATCACCTGGTTCATCTACTAGTTTAAACGATTGGTCACCACTGCCCACACCAACTTTACAACCACTCCCTCGCACGCCCTTCACGTCATCTTCAATGGCGTCTTTCTCGACACCTAGTTCACCGTCACTTAATGTAAGTCTTGGAAATGGAACATATGTCAAGGCTATTAGTCACCTCGTTGGTGTCGATGGAGTGCCAAATTCATACAGACCACAGGACAGACTCGGCGGAGGCGATGGTAAGGGTAAAGAAGAAGTAATTCAATGCCAAATACCAATAAAAATATTACCAAATTCGACAGATTATGAACCCGATTCTTGTACACTTGTAATTTGATTATACACTAATTGATAACGCTCTTGTTGAGACACTACCATGTCGTCATCACTTCCTCCTCTCAAAACTAAGCTTACTGGGCATAATGGACCAGTTAACGTCGTTAAATTTAACAACCAAGCGGGTAGATATTGTCTTAGCGGTGGGCGTGATCGAAGTATACGCCTCTGGAATCCACATTTGGGATCTGAAGTAAAAACCTATCAAGGACACGGTTGGGAGGTCTTAGGATTGTCAATGTGGGTCGTCTTACGAAAATTAGATTAGTTATACTTATCATGATGTTCAGAACACAAGATAATACGCATTTTGCGAGTTGTGGTGGTGATAAGTCCGTCTTCCTTTGGGATGTACAAGCAGGGGCTGTTGTTAGACGGTTTTCAGGGCATAATAGCAAAGTAAATAGC
Organism: Wallemia mellicola CBS 633.66; assembly: GCF_000263375.1. Taxonomy (NCBI): domain Eukaryota; kingdom Fungi; phylum Basidiomycota; class Wallemiomycetes; order Wallemiales; family Wallemiaceae; genus Wallemia; species Wallemia mellicola. Next base: position 56,466 of record NW_006531970.1, read on the forward strand.
GTAGCATTTAATCACGATGGTTCAGTTTTGGCTAGTGGTAGGTCTATCAAGTATCTTTATCAATGTTTACTGAGATGTATACAGGCTCATACGATTCAGTAGGTGTTTGTCTCTATAGCAAGAATATACACTCAAATGCCTTCCCAGACAGTCAGGCTATGGGACATGCGGGCGCGTCAGAGATTACCACTACAGATACTCGACGATGCTAAAGACAGCGTGGTTGATATTCACATAGCGGGTGATAGAATATTCACTGCGAGCGTAGATGGATATCTACGTACGTATGATCTCCGAGCAGGTCAACTACGTCAGGATTTCCTCGATTGTTTGTCTTCTTTATCTGTTAAGAAGAACCTTTCACTGACTGACATACTCAGATTCGGTCACCTCGGTCACTCCAACTGCTGATAGGTCTGCTGTACTCGTCGCAACGCTCGATAATAAAGTTCGGCTGATTGACTCTGCGACCGGCTCATTATTAGCATTATTTGAAGGACATACAGCAGAGTCCTTCCGTGCACGCTCATGTCTGGGATCTGGAGAAGCTACTGTTCTTTGTACAAGTGAGGATGGTCGCCTCTTCCTCTGGGATTTGCTTGATGTGAGTAAAATATAAGTCTAAAACATCCCTTTTGACAATGACTGCAGGGGAAAGTACTATCAGACAGTAAAGCACATGAGAAAGCTGTCCTATGGGTCGACCATCATCCTTCTAGACCTGAAATTTTAAGCGCTGGTAGTGAGGGTGTAATAAACTTTTATAGTAATTAGGTAGGCTAAATTAGGCGTGTATTATAGATGTATAGGATAGATTACATAATCGTACATGCGTCTCCCTCTGTACGGTTTTCAACTTCGTCAGTCCAGCTAGCGTTGTTAGTTGCACCACCATCACCCTGTCCATCAAGGTAGACGATAAGCTGACCGGCATTACTTGGGTCGACTTTACAACGGAGGTTCTCCTTGCGCATCATTTCCTCGATCGCTGGTTTCATTTTTGAGACGTGGTTCTTAGAGTGTGTACCTCTACCAACGACGACCTTGATTGGGTTTATACCAGATGTACGGGCGTTGGCGATAGCTTGGGTTGTCTTCTCGACAGCTTCACGGACGTACAAACCGTGGAGATCAACTTCATCACGCTTGTTGTCCAAGTTGTTCTTCTCGAAAATCCAATCAGCGGCTTGCATATTTAAATCGTCACGCTTTTGCTTGTGCTTACCACCTTCGGTACTGAGCTCCTTAGCACGCGCACCATCGCCGGACTTATACGCATCCTGCGATTGATCGTAACATTTACGCATCAAGTCACCTTCTTTGTTGGCCTTATCACGAAGTTCTGTGTACTCAGGTCTAGATTGCCAGTATTGTTCGGCTGCTTGTCCTTGTATACGTTTTGGTCCGAGTTCTTCCTTCTCCGGGACAGCCTGTCCGGTTGGCTTCTGTTGTTGTGGTTTCTGCGTTGGCTTATCTTGCTGCTTTTGGTGGTCCTCTATTTCCTTGACGCATATTTTAAACAACTTTTTGAGAATTCCAACCCAATTCATTTTGCTGCGTTTTCCGACGGGAGCAAAAGAAGAAAAAGGTATATAAAAAGGGTAGTATAGTAAATTCTGACATAGAATGCTAAACTTTGTTGACTATCATCTGAGATTTCCTTTGCTAGTTGAACCACTAAAATTGAATATTTCCCCTCATTGGCTGCTCGGGTAATTAGTGAATTTTTATGTTTATATATCTTTTGTATATATTTTTAAATAGTGTTACAAGTCTGGCTAGACCCTCAATTACTCAAATTATCCAAAATATCGTCATTCTTTTAATGCGGGGATAATTACGGGCAAGTGACGTATCAAGTCGTTACACCCGAAGCTAATTTACAGATTACTTTTGTTCGCTGAGAAAATTATTATTCCACGTCAGTCATACACTGCTGGGATGTGAATTTTTTTTATTATTGTATCCACAACATATATAATTGCGTCGTATTTTAGCACCACTCCTTTCATCCAACTATCAACTATCCACAGCAAAGTAAGCAAGTTTGTTACGCTGTATGCTATCTTCAGTAAAGCATACGCGAACATCCACACGTAACATACTAACATCAAGATAGCTTTTTTTGCATTAACTTAAGAACTTAATTAAAGACGACGAACATCTAGAAAGAAAATGTCAGCTACAGAAGGAACACCACAGAACACAAACATACAAACCGTTTCACGTCATATCCTTGAAGACCAACATCAATCACCAGCCGCTTCAGGCGACCTTTCCTTGCTCCTTACATCAGTTACCTTAACATCTAAGTTCATTGCTAACAATGTACGTAAAGCCAGACTTATTAACCTGTTAGTTATATTTTACATTTAAGACTTTCTCTAACAGTACATAGTATCGGTCTCGCAGGTGAGACAAATGTACAAGGTGAAGATCAGAAGAAATTGGATGTTCTCTCTAATGAAATCATGATAAACTCACTTAGAGCATCTGGTAAAACCGCCGTTTTGGTTTCTGAGGAGCTTGATGACCCTGTATTCATCGAGGACGAGAAGAAGGGCAAGTATTGCGTCACTTTCGATCCATTAGACGGTTCATCCAATATCGACGCTGGTGTTAACGTTGGTACTATCTTCGGTATCTACAAGCTCAGAGAGGGATCTAAGGGTGAGATTGAAGACGTTCTTCAAAAGGGTTCCGAAATGGTTGCTGCCGGTTACACTATGTATGGTGCATCAACCAACCTCGTTATCACAACTGGTTCAGGTGTAAATGGTTACACTCTCGACCCGGCACTCGGTGAATTTATCTTGACACACGAGAATATCACACTCCCTGAAAAGGGCTCAATTTACTCTTTCAATGAGGGTAACAGCAAGTTCTTCCACGAACCAGTCAACAAATACCTCGACTCTATAAAGAATCCAGCTGATGGTTCAAAACCATACTCTGCTAGATACATTGGTTCCATGGTTGCTGATGTACACAGAACCCTTCTCTATGGTGGTATCTTCGGTTACCCAGGTGACAAGAAGACAAAGGACGGTAAACTCCGTATCCTTTACGAAGGTTTCCCAATGGCAATGTTGACTGAACAAGCTGGTGGTATCGCTACTACAGGTACAGAGCGTATCCTCGACATCAAGCCAACATCAATTCACCAAAGAGTACCAGTTTTCCTTGGTTCAAAGCATGAAGTGAACCAAGTTATTGAATTCCACAAGAATGCATGAATTAACAATGTTGTAATCTTTTGACTAATAAATTAAATCTTGATCTTAATAATGAATGAATGTAAAACGCGTGTATTGTGCACTTTAAATGATTGAAATAAAAAAATAAAAACCAAAAGAAGAGATAAAAAAATAAAACGCGCAATTTTAAGTTTATTCTTGGCTTTATCGTCTGATCGATGAGGAGAAGTACTCGGCTGCTCCTTGTAATAGTATCAACTTGTTTAATTTTAATGGGAATATTTAAATCAATTAAGAATTCATTTAACAAAATCGATAATCAGGGAGGTAACGCTCCAGCTACTGAGTCTTATCCCACTGGTAATGCAATTGTGCCACCTCGGGTACTCTCCCCAGCGGACGTTTACAGATTCCGTAAGCAAAGGGGTGTCAATCTAGGCAGTTGGTTCGTATTAGAGAAGTGGATAACCTGGTCACCCTACAACCATGCGAAGAGTCCAGCTCAAAGTGATCACGATGTGGCAAGAGGTGGAAATGCACAGCAAATCATGGAGCATCATTACGAGAATTGGATTAAAGAAAGTGATTTCGAATGGCTCAGTCAATTGGGTATAAACACCGTGAGAATACCTATCGGCTATTACCATTTCTCGAAATATTTAGGTGATAACTACCTAGATGGAACTGATTTCGAAGGTTTAGGTCATGTTTATCAAAATACAATCAATTATATTGAAAGAGCAGTCGATTGGGCAGAAAAATATAATCTTGGCGTACACTTTGATCTACATTCAGCCCCAGGAAAGCAAAACCACGATGACCATTCAGGTAGATCAGGTCCTGCTATCAAAATGTGGAAATCACGCAATATCGAAGTACTTAAAGAAGTACTTAGGTTCCTAGTGGGCCATTTCCATCAACGTGATAACGTAGTTGCAATCGAATTAATTAATGAACCTGCAAACAATGATCAATTACAGAGTCTTTATCTTGATCTTTTGGGTCAAATTCGTACAATTACACATCCACATTTCCCAATTGCAATCGGTGATGCTTGGGATACAAATTGGTATGCACAATTAGCTGGTGGTAGAAAAGACTTTGTCATCCTAGACCACCATCTTTACAGATGCTTCACTGAAGACCAAATAAGCTCATCCTCCTATGATCATGCAGGTAGATGCAAAGCTGAATATTTGGAATTCCTCCAAGATGCCAAGATGAAAGCTAGAGATAGTCTTATCATTGGCGAGTGGAGTGCAGGACTCAATCCTCGCAGTATGTTGGGAGGTAATCACGACGAGCAGCGTGCTATGTGGGCCAGAGCTCAACTTGAACTTTACGAAAAGACAGCTGCTGGATGGTTCTGGTGGACTCTCCGTAAGGAGCATGGTGGTGATAGCGGATGGGATTTCAAGGAAGCCATACGCACAAATACTCTCCCACATTGGCTTGGCGGCAAGCAAGGTCTGCCGGCCGAAGGTCTAGCTACACTAGAAGAAAGGGATGCTAAATGTGATGAAGCGACTGGTCAGCATGCCGGATATTGGGAAACACAGAACATTCCAGCCAGAGAACATTGGAGGTTTGTAGATGGTTTCAAGCAAGGATGGGATGATGCTGTAGGTAGCCGTGTAATGATCATATATTAGCTAACACTTCAAAAGGTTATGTTCGCTTATCATCGTCCAGGTACAGGCCACGTCGTTGGTCGTTCTGAGATTGGTTTCTTTGGAAAGTGGATAGAAGCACGCATGGACGAACACTTTGCTTATAGAGGTGGATCTAACAATATCTGGGAATTCGAACATGGTTGGCGTCAAGGGCATGATGCTGCTGTTGCTGCGTTGGGCGATTGAAATTAATATATTTCGCAACCTTATACGAATTAATTATACCCTTCATACATCTAATAAATCAAAGACATTTTGCCGATATTTGTGTCTCATCGCCGTCTTATATGTCATTGTTTGTCTAGACTTCTTGGAGTTTGAGCATGCCGTATAAGTAGTTTGAACTATACAACCAACATGAAAACAAATTTCATTGCTCTCGCATCAACACTTCTTATTGCTACTACAGCTTTCGCTGTGTCCATTCATGATGGTATGTGTGGAATTATAACATAGCTTCATTCTCACGCCCAATTCTAATAGACAAGCGTACGCCAGTATACATCTCCTTAGAAGACCAATATGAAGTTAACCTCGAACAACGTTTAAACAGTAAGATTAAAGTTGAAGATTTTCTCTTTCTAAACGACCAAGTAGAATTTGAAGCAGATAAGAATGAAATTGAAGCCTTAAGTGAGTAAGAATCAATTTAGAGAAGTTTCTGATGAAGTTTAGTCAAGCGACTCGTCATAGCTCTTGAGGATGGAGGTGACAACGAAGCGGATGAAGACGGTAAGTCGACATAGCCTAAACATTGGTTCTCCTAACATCCGACAAAGATAAGCGTGGCTTAGATTTAGATGTAAAGAGTAAGTCATCACATAATAATATCTTTATCTGATATAAGTACAGTCCTTAAAGCTGATAAGGAAGAAATTACTGGTGAGTCCATAAAGACTGTTCTTTTAATATTTCTCATAAATATAAAGGTAAGCACAACTACGGTGCATGGAAATAAGCTACGACGTAATGATACGACATCACTTTACCTTTGTCAACGTTAATGCAGAACAGCTTTTAATGCCAAATATGCAATGTATGAATTAAGTAGTATTTTAATTATGACAGTATAAATTATATAATCCAGATCTAGTATCCTTTTTCTTTCAATTAAGCGGCCGCAACGTCGTAAGCGAGCTCTCTTTTAGGTGCATTCGAATTCTTTCTTGGGTGTTCATTACTAGGGAGCGTAGTTGATGGTAGTCCTCTTTCCACATATGCATCCTCATGGTCTTCTTTAGGTTTTATGTGCAATACAAAATGACCTGGATTACCTATGCGCATTTTAATAAGTTCGGACGACGTTGGCGGCAGTCTAGGAGGCCATCTTCTAATCATAGACTCTTTATCTTCATTAGCAAGTTCATACGGACGCTCATGTCGATGTAAGTCAAGAATTTTTGTATGTTCATGTTTTTCATTTTCACATACTGAAAATTCTGAAGTTGATTGACTCGTATGTGTTCGGAGAGATGAAGTCCCATCATTGTATCTGTTTTGTTCAGTGAATTCTCTCACAACATCTACTGTCGCGCCCAAAGCCTGCTTTGGGTTTATTCTCATGCCTTTGTATTTTGATATGCGCGGCGCTATCAGGTTTATATCCGAGAATGAACCGTGTAATGTCCCACAAATTGTAAATAACCATGATGGTAATCCTTTTTCCTTCTGTCGTAGGTGTAATTCATACACTGAACGGAAGTTATCGTGCCAGACGGTGAATTGCTCAGAATTTATTGTAAGCAATGGCACTTTTATGTCTAAATGTGGTGGTGTAAACACTGGAAAAGATATCGCGTCTCGAGGGAATACTTCCCACCAACTCCACTTAGGTGTTATGTTAGATCATGTAAATACGAAATCAACGATAACACTCACAGGATCTAGGGTGATACATCTGACGAAGCCATCAGACTTTGTTGCTATTCTACATACTGTAGCACCTCCAAATGAGTGACCCATGAAGGTCACATCACGTGACGCATCCATATATTTCTCGAACGAGTCCCAATTGACTTTCCTTGCAGACCCACTGACATTTTTTCTATGATTGATCAATTCACAAGCTGGTCCTTGGCCATCGGCGATACGTTTGAGATGCTTCCACGCCATTTCGAGCTCCCGCAATCGAAAATCAAGCTGTTCATCTCGCAAAGGAACATGACTTTCCTCTTTCGTTGCATCATCAAACTTGAGTTGTTTCCAGTCATACCAAGTGACACTCCGCGGTGTGCCTTGCTCACTTCGTTCGTTTAAGGGGGGATATACCCATGTATTCGGCGCGCTACCATCGCGATGTTCAATTGCGCATACTATATAACCATGACTGGCTAAACTACCGCAGAGATGACTGTACATTCTCCTCTGACCACCTAATCCGTGCGAGAAAATAATGAGGGGCCATTTTCCAGTAGGGCAAGCGGCTAATGGCGCATTAGCGTACGCTGGTATCTTTGTACTCCTCGCCAATGCATGCGCGAATGAAACTGTCCTCCGGTAAGTTACATGCCGAAAAGGAATTTTCACCTTACCTGCAAATGTACGCGATATCTCAGCTAATTTGGCGTAACCATAGGCAGTACTAGCAAATGGACGGGGGAACCACTTTATCAACTTCTTACGCTTATCCAAAGCGTTCTTATCCGTTGGATAGAACAATGTAAAAAGAACAGTTTCTAATTTGAGCGGATTTTCCTCAGAATCGAGTTTAAAGCTAGCAGAAGGTTCTCTATCCGGCTGGTATCGTTAGAATACTCTGATAGAAGTCTAATAGGCTAGATTGCCACTAACTTACCTCATCGACTGGCAACTCTAAATCGAAGGCACCTACACTATATTGACCGTCGTATCCAGGTAGTTTTGAGCTTATGTAAGGTACGTATACCATCTTATCCTTGTTTCCGGTTATATGACGTTTGGCTTCCTTACTGTTAGGAAGCAAGCTTGGTGAATAACAATCATATTCCTAAATTGGGATTTTTGTTCTCGTATACACACAACTTGAGGAACTTATAAATATACGCCAAGAGATGCAGAGCGTGAGCAATTTGGATGACCTCGTACGACTTATTAAGGAAGGAACTTGGTTAGTTCGTTAGACAGCAGCTGATATATTCTTATACCGTTATTAGCTATAGCACACTCTTCAAACACTCACTCATCGTTGCTACACTCGTCGGCGTCATCGTTCTTCTCTCACTGATTATCGTCTCAAAATATACCACACTCAAGCAAACATACCTAGGCAGGAATAGATCAGACTTGTTGTCGTCTCTCTTACGCTCTGCTTTGCTCCTCTCTGCCGGATTTGGTAGTTTGGCATTCAGCATTCAGGATGCGCCTTTAGAGAACCAGATTTTTCTGCTAATTGTGACAAATGTATACGCAGCTATTACTTTCTACTTGGACAGCGCATTTGCTTTACTTAAACACATTCAAGTTCATCTCGGAGTGGTGAAACAACTTAAATTAACGTTTTTGACATCAACTTCGTTGATTGCCATAGCTGTAGGTATAATAAACCAAGTATCCCTTCCCTCCTGATAAAAATATTACAGTCAACCTACTTTGACAAGAGACTCTGGTCACCTTTACTTCTCATTTTAGGCTACAATGTTGTAGAGAGCGGTCACGCAAACCAAGAAGACGTGGATTACTGGCTAGAAAACTGCGCAATTGCTGTCACTATCCCAATCATGCCTGATGCTTGGAACGATGAGACTCGTTACGCGTAAGTAGTGACATTGTAAGACAACAAACAGCTTATTAGTATACAATATAGTCTCATCGGGTCGATAGCTATGTTCTCGGCAATAAGAAGATGGTATGTCAATGGCTTCCATCGAAACGAAGAGGTAGGTTTGCTTCACTCTCGTACGGTCTATCTTACACAAATCTAAGTCACTCCAGCATCTCAGCTATCCCGTAATCTGCTGGATGGTATCAAAAATGAATGGATCACTTGTTAATTACTCTCTAATGTTGTTCGTTGCCTGGATAAGACTTCAGCAACCAACAGACAAGCTGGGGTGGTCTGAAGTATCAACGGCATTACAAGCTTTCGCAATTCTCCAATACGTATTTGCGATGGGATGCAATTCGAGCAGTCTTGTCAATGCTTATGATGTCCTGAAAAGCCATGGATTGAAGCTTCAAAACGTGAATATTGCCCTTAGGACATTTGATGATGGATCTAGTATCAAATATGCGTTCCTTTCCGTCGTAATGATTATCTGCATAGCGAATATGTTCAAAAGGATCGACATACCTTTACTTGCTTTCTTCTTGTTGCAAATCTCGTTTCTGAATGTCGTAGTTTTGCTCATTTATGCGCTTAGCTTCTTCATGGATGTCGGAGGTGAGTTAGAACAATTTCAGATTGAACATATGATTCTGACCCGATCGAAGTTAAATTAGACGCCGCCGTAAGCTTGAACATTGTTATGCCTATCATATTTGCTTGTAGCAGCATTCTATTTAGCCACCTCAAGAATAAGCGCGAAGAAACTATCAAATGGGAAGTAGAAGAAAAGAATAAATGATAATACATTCACGTTATGACTTATCTATACTAGCAACTGCACTGCTTGCGGGAAAGAAAGCAGCCTTCAAATTGTTAATATATAAACCCATAATCTCAATGTGCGCTAAAATTGAGAAATATATTGTTTACAAGCCCGATCACATGCATAGTGCTCCTTCAATGAGTACAGCGCACTTACACATGTTCTCAAGACTTGCAATCTACATTATTTTTACTCGTATTTCTTCTATCTGTGTCTTTAGATTTACTAATGGTATATATATACCACCTTTGACGTATTTATAAGTGACACGAAAACTATCACTTTTTATTTCAAGTCATGTAAGCAACTTACAATATTAAATCTACATAGGAGTAATTTAATATCCCATTTTCAGTTTTCAACCTTAAGGAAGAAGACACTCAGATTTATGATATCCCTTAAAACGCAACACAGCACGTCAAACATAAAAAAAAGTATAACTGTGATAGCAAGCTGTTTCCAGTCCAATTTAGACCGCATTTGTCGTGATTTCTGTCTCACAGACTTATCAATACATAGTACTTTGGTTGATCCAAGTATAGTCATGTTCCCTCTTTATACTTGGTTTGTCTTTGCTGTCCTACCATTTGTTTTGCCCATTCCACCAGTTAAAATCCTCAGTATATCTATCTATCCATCCATCATTGTTTCTGAAAATTTTGTATTTCATGAGCTGAGATGAACGTATTCTATAAGTATAACCACACTTGCTGTACCTAGCTCAAGTCATAGTGAGGAATTGGCGCTAGTGTTTTCTATTCATAGGAAAAAAAATCAATATTCACCGTTGCCATATAAGTGATATATTTAGACAATTTCATAGCATGCTCATTAGTAAACATTGCTAAATAGGTATCCAATTTAAGCGCATGTTTGAGTGTACTCAATACCGTCATAGAAAGTACCTTTGTACCGCGTTTGTTATTTGAATCCATGAGCTTTTTTCTAAAACCATACCATACCTTCAAAGAAGTTTTCTAGTCAGCTTCACAGATTATTTGACGAAATTTCTGCAGAAAATACCCAGCAGAAAATACCCATTGTGCCTATAGCTAAAAGAGAATATCTAACTGATCGAGACATGCCAGATATCTCGTCTAATGCGTAACTACTCAGTTTGTAGAATAACAGAAACCCTAAAGATATTTAACCAGGATGTAAGGACAGTTGCTGCTCAATTCATCCCATTCTTTTGCGTCTTCGTTACCAAGCAAAGTATCTAGAGAGGTGCCATTTGAGTGTTCTGATAAGTGTGCGGTTACAAGACAATGTTTTGATGCTATATAAGGAAGATTTGTGGTCAAACACATAAGTTTTATGAGTATAACGTTTCCAAAAGTTCTGACGTCATTGTTAGGAAAGTAACATATCCGTTGTAGATGTCTGGATGTAAATAAAGGAGAGGGTGCAGTTACCATTCTCACAATCCCATGGGGGCTATCGCTTCTATCTGTAATGCGATAATAGAAAGATAAAATACTATAAAGCTGCTGTTTGGGTTCTAGAGAGATAACATCTCAGTATGTCGTTGTTATTATCTAATAATTTACCAACAGCTACTGAATTATTCGAAACGTTGCTATCTCCACTGATTGTCAACTTGCCTTGCCGTTTCAAGCGCCAGGAAAGCCAATGACTTTGCGTGGAAGATGAGAAAATAACCCACTTACTAATAAATCTATAGGCTACTTGTAAGCTGTATTTTTTATTTCCTCCCTTAGATTCCAAGTCAAACGCGGCTTATCTTTTCTACTCAAACGTTGACGAGATGAAATGATTGAAATAGAGAATCTGAGCTCGCCAGCGACGAACTACCTCAATAAAGTGAATAGCTCACCTAACTATCCACCACCACCACCATCTATCGAACCTGGACTATTCAAACTATACCAACCACCTCTGCCGTTACCGCTGCATAGAGTGCTCAATAAGGACTATGAACTTGCTTGGCAGAACAGTCGTCTTATTATCAGCAAAAATTCGCAAATCCAGCGCATTTTAAACTTCGATGATGATCATCTTAACATTTCATACGCGTCTTTTGGGAATTTACACTTAAGCGATGATACAGATAAGCCAAGAGAGTGTCTTATTGTATTCTTACATTCTAGTCTCAATTCAAACAGCAACGAATACGATCTCGATTTGGCTATTAGCTCAACAGCAAACCTCGCTAGGCTTTTCTTCATGGATCCAGGCTTAGACTATTCACTCCCGCTTCCCTTTAATGTATCGAAAGCTTGGGATTTGGGATTGGGTTGGTTGGTCGAACGTAGTGATGCACGCAGAGCAGGCGAGAAAGTATCCTCATGGGCTGTTCTATCAGGTATTTGGCATCCGTGGAGGCCCATTGGTGGCTGTAAAGGCTACGACGCCTATAGAAGTCCTATCAGGCCTTTCGATTTCACACCGCGTCCAAAGTCAAAAATCATTCTCATCACACCCACGCAGGCCAACAATCAGTCAACAAAAGACAACTGGCCCTTCTTGATATCATTTGACAGTCAAACGAAGACGCTAAGTTTATATCGTTACACTCGATTGAAAAAACCAATTAAGACGAGCCCTCCTTCACCAGACTATGGCGCACCATCTGCTCTCCCTAATGCACCCATCGTATCTTCCAATTTGAGGAAAATTTCGACGCCTCGGCCTCAATCGAGTAGACGCCGAAGCAGTCTGAAATCGAAAGCAAATGTGAACACATTGGAGAATACTTTTGATAATTCTGATATCAGTTTGACAATGGATAGGATGATTTTAGCAGGAGAATCTGCATCTAACCGTACAGCTCCTGGTTCTAAACCAGATGAGAACCAAACACTATCGAATGAATCAGATGTCTTTATTGACTTGTTATGGGAGTGCAAAGCTGCTGACATAGATTCAAGGTAAGATAAATTTGAGTAAATGTTACTTCGCTGACTTGGATACTTAAGTATACCATCTGCCCATGCATTTGCACAATCCGACAGTCAGATATCAATTGCAATTCACTTTCCAGGACTCTCATCTCAGTTGACCATTGTGAACATATCCCGTGATCCCACACTTCCAATAACAAGTCAACTGAAAATAGAGAAAAGAGAAACTGCTGTTACACAAGCCACTGCCGTCTCTAGTTTGAAATGCACACAAGAGAATACAGATGATCTACTCATTTTGGACAATTCAAAAAGGCTACAGATACTCATCAATGATGTGGATGAATTTATACCTATTACCTTGGATTTGGACAACGGAGACCAGCCGAGATCTTTCAAAGATGCCAATGGTAGTTGTCTTAGTGTCGAAACTACCGCCTCAAAGATACATAGATATGATTTCAGCAAATGGCCAAATGATAATCTCACTAAATCATGCGTCGATCTCATTGCCTCATTTTTAAAGGAGAATGAGAAATTGGAATTTGCTTTGAGCATATTCAAGCACTTTACGTCCGTTAGCAAAGGCCTCGATGCTTTAATTGAATCATTAGCTTATTTCCTGAATGTTTCAGATAGTACTCGTAAATCAACTTCAACCGACACTTTGAATAAATTGTTACAAAGCAAAGCTCACCAGCGTGCTTTAAATAGCTCAAGAATCTTTGCCATCCCACCGAAAATTATTAAAGCTCCTCGAGTACGAAATGACGATATAGATATGAATATCAAAGTCCATTCCGCCCTTCCTCAAATATTATTGGCTATACACATTGTGGCTGAGAATTCTCTTTTGGATACAACGAATAGATTCGATAATCTGACTAGTTTAGCCCCTATCCTTGGATGGCTTGGTAGACTTGCTGGTCGTGCAGACTACGTCGGCTGGTGGGAGAGATGGGCAGGTGAATATGCACCATTGTTGTATGACAAGGAAGAATGTGAGTATTTTCTACAATGTTCTATTTAACTAACGAATAGCTAATAGATTCTCCAAATGTGATGGATGCTTTACCACCACCTCCTAGTATCTATGATGATCTGCATTCACGTATGCATCACTCAATATCAAACTATCCAATAATACCACAAAATCAATTACATGGAACAGCAGCTTTGCAGAAGGTGTTCACATTACTGGGAGATAGTAAATGTGAAGAAGCAGTTGACGAATTGATACTGCATGGTTACAATAAAGACAAAATAAGGTGCACGCCATTGCACCTTTCAGTTATACTACAAGAGGTATTGAGAGCCTGTCAAATTAGGCCAAAATTGAGATGGTCTTCTGAAGCTTATCAGTTGATTGGAAGAGAAGATCTTGTAGCAAACGCAGATGCTAGGGAGAGACAAGGCAGAACTGACGAGGCTAAAACTATGCTTTCAATTGAATCGATCAAGGATATCGTCAGGACTAAAAAGGAAGAAGATCAGACAAATTCCACTTCCAAAGGCAAAGTCATTAGTGGTGTCGAGATCGATAATCTTGAAATACCACAGTTAAGATTTTCAGAGGACCATCGTCTGAGAGAGGTAACGAGAATATTGAACAGTAGTGAGCTCACCAAGTTGCGCTTTCTCAATACTAGTGGATTACTGTGGGTGTCCCTTCGACTGAACGTTCTTTACTAAACCACACCAGTGAGCCAGATTTCCTAAAGGAGCAAGAGAATGTGACAAATGCGATGCCAGAGCGCACACTGAGCTTACCCTTTGGTAGAGGCATGTTGACTTATGGCACTAGCGAGAGTGTGCCGGCAGGTCCTCTGAATATACCAGATTTTGACTTCAGGGTGAAGATGATCCCTACAAACGCGACATATGACTTGGACTCCTCACTTAACCCACCAGAATTCAAAGACTGGAGTGAATTTTCAAATGGTGTGGCATCAGCCCTCAAACTAGGTGAACAATTAAACGTCGACGAAAGTTGGATAATGTTGAACAAACCAACAAAGAACGTCATGTCACCAAGGCATTCCGGTTTGATGCTTGGATTAGGCTTAAATGGTCACCTGAAAAGTATGTGGTTGGGTCACATACAAAAGTTCTTAGAACCTAAAAATGAGTTCATGACCATAGGTACAATGTTAGGTGTCTCAATCAGCTACGCTGGTGATCCTCCAGAAAGATTAGTTGGTGCTTTCTCACTTCATATTCCTGCAATTTTACCATCACACCAACTTGAGTTCAACTTGTCTGGCCTTACACAGGCCGCTGGTCTATTCAGTTTGGGTGTTTTACATCTAGGTACGAGACAGAGACGCCAAGCTGAGATGTTATTAGGTGAAATTGGTGGCAGAGATGTGCCGACAAATGACGGTAAAAGCAATGTTCGTGGTAGTTATTCACTATCAGCTGCGCTTGGATTCGGTTTGGTGATGCTTGCAAAAGGCAAAGAGGCTACATCGCCATCCGAAACGCAAATGATAACAAAGTTGAGACATTATATTCATGGAGATAAACATAGATCAAACGAAACAGATGTTGAATATGATGCTCTTGATGTTAATTTTACAAGCCCAGGCGCATCATTAGCATTAGGCATGTGGTTTTTGAAATCTGAAAGGAGTGATGTTGCACCATTGATGGATCTGCCTTGCAATCCTACAGAACTTGACTGGATTAGACCGGACTTCCTGCTTTTCAGAACACTATCGAAGAACCTCATCATGTGGAATACAATTGGTCGAGACAGAGAATGGGTGGAGAGTCAAATACCCCACTTTATCCAAATTGCCCTCGAGAGGAAGAAAGAGAGGTTCGAATCCGTGGATGACAATATCGAATTGGCTTACTATAACATTGTTGCTGGTGCTTGTCTCGCCCAGGGTCTCAAATTCGCTGGTACTGCTGAAGACGACACATTCAAATGTTTGCTACATTACATGGATATATTCACACAGGCAGCATCTATAAAATGTAGGTGCTATTATAATGCTTTAACACACTCTAATAATCCACAGCCATCACTTATGAAGGTAAAGTCAAGCGTGCAGCGATTAGATCGGGTTTGAATACAATCACAGTTGCAATAGCAACTGTTATGGCTGGTACTGGTGAACTGGGAATCCTGAAGCGTCTTAGAATTGCTCACGGTCAATTTGGTCAAGCCAGTGGACGGAATTTCGGTTCTCAAATGGCAGTTCATATGGCACTCGGTATGCTTTTCTTGGGAGGTGGTGAATATACCCTCACCAACTCAAATGAAGCTGTCGGATTCCTCTTGTGCGCACTCTATCCAAAGTGGCCAATGTCGATTAATGACCAATCCAATCATCCATTTGCTTACAGGCACCTGTGGGTGAAAGCAGTACAGAAGAGATGTTTTATCCCACGTGATGTCAAAACCAACGAAGCCGTTTATGTGCCGATCAAGATCAAGGCTGTGGATGAATTGGACAAGCAACCTAAGAGCATGAGAATGATAGCGCCAACTTTGGTACCGAAATACTCTCGTCTGCTTAGCCTTAAAATTGATTCTCCAAGATATTGGCCATTAGTTATTGATTTCAATGACGAGAATAGTTTGCGGAATCTTAAAGCATCACAAACATTCTATGTGAAGAAGAAAGCAGGATATCTAAGTTATGCGTCTGACCCAAAGAATTTAAAGTCAACAGCTAGTAGGAACAAAATAGGGTTAGACTTGGTGGCCATGATGAAGATGGACTTAGTACCTAACCAGCGGTTATTGAGATCAGATAACTATGAAGAAGTTGAAAATAGCTTAGAGTTCAGTGATAGCTTAGCTTCACTTGCACGTTTTGCAAGGTCTGGCGGTAATAACAACCTCATTGATGCGATTTTGCTTGATGCTTTAACGAATGACAAGCCAGTAGGAGTTTGGTATCACTTGTCCCTAAACAGACTATGTAATCTCGCCCAAAAGAATACCTACTCACTAAAGGAGACAATGGAACTAGTTTTGTCGGCCAGGGAGCTGAATCACTTGCAAGTGGCGTACAGTGGCGTACTAAAAAACATCCTTGGAGATCTCCCACCATTATTACAAAGCTCAATGATAGTCTATGCTTTAAAGATTCTTAACAACGTTAACGTTGATGAAAATGTCTTACATGACGTTCTGGCAGGAAGAACACCTGAATGGAAAGCTGGTATTCACCTTTCGGCGTACAACTATCCCGATAGAGGTACTATAATCACTCTTCTTGATAAACTCAGCACATTAGACAGTGATGAAAAGACACTGAGATTGATAGTGCAACTCACGCTTTCACAACTTAGCAATGTGTCTTCAAGTAAACAGGTCGTTGATACTATTTATAATGCATACAAAAGAAAAATCATAACGTAAGAATTCGTAATACATAATTTAAATTATTTACTCAAATGTGTCTCGATCCTGCTTCTAGTGAAGCTAAACGTTTGGAAATGATATCGAATTGTTCCTCGAGTGCTTTGATTTGTAATTCTTTATCGAGAGAACTAGTGAGAATGGCATCTTCTTTTGTGTTTTTTGATGACGAAATTAGATGCGTGTTTATGTTTTGGATACTGTCTTCAAGACTCTTTTTGAGTTTGAGAAGGTTCTCAGTATCCTTCGAGGCTATGTATGCTTTCTCAAGAGCCTGTTCACGCTCTTTCCATTGGTGTGATTGTGCAGTGGCACCATCCTGTGCCATTACATAGTTGCGAGCCGCAAATCTAGCTGCATTTGTGAGTGGAACTTTATTTCTTGCTAAGATCATAGTTGATAGTCGTTGTCAAAGAGATCTTCACACGAATGACGCAGATGTCTTGTGGGATCAATGAAATTTTTATACAAATAAATTACAAATGTCTTGAATATTTCTTCATAGGTCTAGATGAGGTGTACTCCATCCTGAGTAAAGTGCTAGCCATCTGCTCGGTGATTTCATTATCGAACATTTTCATAACATCATTACGAATATCTTCGACCAGCTGCTCAGTTCTACTATCTCTCTTAACACCATTAGTGAGCATTTCTTCTAAGGTATCTTTAACTCCATTCAAATCACCAAATGATTTCCATTTTGTTGCTATCAGCTCATTATATGCTGGAGTTGTACATCCCAAGACGTAATGATATACTCCTTTGCTTTTGACATGTTTGAAAAGTGACAGTGTGAGGTGTGGATTGTTGTAGGTATCCCTGAAGATGGCCATCAAATCAGTGAGTAGATACGGAAGTGTGGGGGTTGTTGAATCAACATCTAATACATTCGTCTTACACCAATTGAAGAGGTCCACATCATTCGCACATGCTAATAAATCCTCCCTCGCCTTATCTAGGAGGAGGTCTGTATCAGACTGCTTAACTTTCGGTCTTCTCGGTAATTTGTCTGGATTTTGATTGCTAGTTGGTGAATGTTGGAATAGAAGGTTAAGAATATCTTCAAAGATCTGTGACTCCTGAGCTGTAATGTTTGTCTTTGTCTTTGAAAGTTGTCGACGTCTATCGATCAGAGGTGGAAAATTGTCCGCGGGTTGTAAGTTTCTAATCTCCTGACGCTGTGATTGAGATGCGTTATTGTCTAGTGTACTGAATATCGTCTTCCAAGTCGCATCAGCTGAACTAAGAGAATCTTCTTGAGCGTCTTCTTTATCGTTTGGCTGAGTGGAATAAGACGTAGATTGTAGCACTTTGTTTCGATTCCTAGGGAGTGCAGATTGTATGTGTCCCAATAAACCGAATCTAAGCCTCATCATCGTCCTTGATCAAGGTATGTCATCTAAGCAGAAACTGAAGGCAGCCAAAGAAGCACTCGATAGTAAAGAATTTGATAAAGCGCGGAATGCAATAGAGAGTATACTCACATTTGAACCAATGAATTATAACGCCAATGTATTTCATGGTTTGGCGTTATTCAATTTGGGAGATGATGCCAGTGCAGAGAAGGTTAGACGACTATTTAAGTAATATACAGTTCCTAACGTTATGTTAGGCCTATAGGCGTGCTATTGAATCAAATCCGACTCTTCCGCTAGCTTGGAGGGTGGGTTTTGTTAGTTAAACACTAAGTTCTGCTGATAAGATACAGGGATTAGCGAATTTCTATGAGAAGAGACAGAACTGGGATAGGTACACTAAGACCCTCTTTGAGTTGCTAGAACTGTTCAATGAAGCGTGCGTTTATATCTTCTCATCTGACGCAACTGAGTTTTATACAGGTCAGACGCAACGAAAGTGGCAGAAACTATACAAAAGATAGTACAGTTTTATAAGGACCAGAATAACATAGAAAAACTAACGGAATGTCTCCATTGGTACCTTCCAAATTCACCTTATTACGATTTGCTTTCGACTTTACCACCACCAGATCATACTCAGCCGCTATTGACCACGACATATGAAGCACAATGCGCTATTTATGACTCTTTACCAATATTGATCCAATTGAAGGACATTCATCAAGCTAACATCAGCAAATGGAGAACAGAAGAGTTTAATAAAAGGAAAACTAGACTTGGAGCACCAAGAAGGGAAATAATAGAGAAGGATTTAATAAACGAGTCATCAAAGGATAGCAAGTTAGAGCCATTATACCTTGAAATTCTCAATCATCAATCAACTTCTGACGAATTGAGGCGTGAAGTTGAAGCCGCATTGTTCAAATTTAAGCATGATCACCTTCTAGCCACCTCCACCAAAGACAAGGACTTGAAGAATCAACTTTTGAATCAAGTTATGGCAATGGCTAACGGTATGGTCACTATCAACGTGCCAAATATCCTTGCTTGGACAGTCGTGCTTGAATGGTGGAACACGGAGTACTTAACGGGATACAACGCGATTCTACTTAGACGTTTCCAGACACTATTTCCTGAGCACATCCTTTGTGGTGTTATCAACGGTCTGTTTGCTTATCTTCCAGCTATCAGGTTAGAGGATGACCCGACACCGATTATGCCAAATGACATGGCTCTTAATGCTGTTATAGATGGTATTGAATCTAATCCAAATTCGCTTTTCACTCACAGAGTTTTGAGTTACATATACGATATTGAAAAGCAATATGACGATGCTATAGCCGTCTCTGAAGCTGGTTCAGAGCTTTGTAAGGTATTTGAAAAGGACAGCGGTTTGCGCTTTGATCTACACAAGCTGTCTTTCGAGAGATCACTCGCAAAATGCTTTACTTACAACTACCCACCAAAGTATCACATGAGAGCAATGGGAAGTATACAGAACGTTTGCAACGAGCGTCCTCAAGACGTAGAAGTCTTGATTGCACAGGGTACGTGCTTGGAGTATGCCAATAAGTGGGACCAAGCGAGAGAAGTATTTGAGCAAGTAATAGCCATAGATGAATCTAACCTTATAGCGAAAGAAGAACGTGGCTGGTGTGATGTCATGAAAGCCGATTACAGTAAAGGTAGAACAGGTCTTCAAGAAGTATTGGATGAGCTATCACAACGGGACGACATCGAAGACGTTGCTACACATCAAGCAAGATGCTACTTTAAGCTTGGTAAATGTTCTTGGGAGCAAGGTGGACAGGAGCAAGTGAATTCTTACACACTCTTTATTCAATCAATCAAGCATGTCAATAAATTTGCACCGTCGTTTACGCATCTTGGTCTTTATTACTTACACGTTGCTCAACCAACCGACATCGTAAGAGCTTCAAAGTGTTTCCAGAAGGCATTTGAATTAGACAGCCGCGAAACTGAGGCAGCCAGATGGCTTGCAGATGGCTTTGCAAATGAGAAGGATTGGGATTTAGTTGAAATTGTCGCAAGAAGAACTGTCGAGGGTGAAGGTAGTACAGTGGAAGAATTAGTGAAGGGTAGATACCTCAGTAGGAATGCCTGGGCATGGAAAGCGATCGGTGTTGTCGAGCTAAACCGTCATAACTACGGTGCAGCTGTTGAAGCGTTCCAGATTGCACTTCGAGCAAATACCACCGACAACTCCAGCTGGCTCCGACTCGGTGAGAGTTACGCTGCTGCTGGAAGACATGCCGCCGCTCTCAAGACTTTCAATAAGAGTAGAGAGCTTGATAGCAGTGAGAGCAACTGGTTGGCACTCTACGCTATAGCTGATGTACTTCGCTTGATGGGCTTCCATGCATCTGCCATTGAGACTTTGAATGGTATATTTGATGAGAACAACCTGGCCGTCGTAATATCGCTCGGTCAATCATACATTTCCCAAGCTCGTTATGAAGTAGTCAGTGGCTTTGTTGGAAGAGCTGTAGAAAGCTACAGGGAATCAATCAAAAATGCACTTATAATAGTTCGTCAAGAGAGATACTTGCGCGTTGCATGGAAAGTTCTCAACGATGCCTTCTATGGATTGGCAAAACTCGCTGCTTTGGATGTCAACGAGGCTCTTACGGAGGCCGTTGAATATGTTGTACAGGTAATGCAAGAAGAGCAACTCATACAGAAAGTACATAGCAAAGAATTAATAGATTTCGGATATATCCTTAACTCAATAAATACACCTGAGGCTGTAAACAGAGCCTGCATCAATGTAGCTATACTAACTAGCGAATTCGCTATTACTCTCGATTTCGGTAGACCCGATAGTGTGGGATCAACATGGTACGACCTGACGCTTGACTTAGAAGAACTCGCAAAACAAACACAGTTGGTATCTCAGACAGAGACAAGGAAACAAGTAGAAAAATTATCAGTAACTGCGATAAGGAATGCTCTCCGCTCTGAACCAGGTAATGACGACTATTGGAATACACTTGGTAATCTCGTTTTCGAGAGTGATGCGAGATTAGCTCAGCACTCCTACATTAAAGCTATCGAATTAGACGGTCGCAATCCAACATATTGGACTAACCTTGGTTTCCTGTACATATCACAGAAAGACCTAGAGTTGGCTATCTACGCATTGAAGAAATCCCAAACAGTTGATCCAGATTACGTTTATGCTTGGGTCGGTCTATCAATAATCGCGTCATTGGAGGGACGCCATAACGATGCCAAGATGTTATACGAGCATTCATTCACAATTTCTGGCGGGGCTGAAGTAAGTTGATTATTACATCATTTAACTAATTTAACAATGACTCAGCTCGAGAGCAACTTCGGTTTTGCATATAATGCAGCCATTACCAAAAAGGATGTTAAGGAATTGCACAGAGAATGCTACGCCATGCAGCGCTTCACAGAGGGAAACCCAGGTGATTATGCTGGTCTGCATCTCTATGCTCTCCTTCGAGAAAACTTAGAACAATATGACGAAGCTGGTAAAGCTATAGAACGCTGTGTTGAACTCCTTGAAGCGGCTTACGAAGATGCTGAGAGCGCTGAAGTAGAATCTCATTACGCCCTCGCGAATGTCACACTCGGTCGAATCCGACTCGCTACTGGATCATATGATGCCGCAACGGAGGCTTTCAGCACGGCGCTAAGTCTCGCGCAGGATGTGCCAACGAAAATTCAGGCACTCCTGGGTGTGGGATTATCAAGCAACCAAAAAGGTAGTCCAGATTTGGACGCTCTCGAGAAAGCATTCAAAGAGGAGCAAGATGTTGATGCTGGTGTGATTATTGCACAAATTCAGTACGAAAATGACACCGAGAGTGCTATATCACGTCTTCTTGAATGTGTAGAAATCGATGGCGGTCATCTCGGAGCTATCTCAACACTTGTTGCTATAGGAATACTGGAAAATGATGATGGATTACTCGATGCGGCTCTCGCAGAGATTAATGCCATGCCTTCAGATAAACGCATCGAAGTGGATAGTCGAAGAAGTGTACATCGTTTAATGATGCAGCATTCACTGATGAGCGTAGGTTCATCTGTAAATTCGCAACATCTGACTGACGCTCCACAGGGAGATACGGAGGCGACAATCCGAATGTTAACCAAGGAAGTAAATCTTCAACCATACGCTCAGGACCTGAAGAGAGATCTTGGGAAGTTGCTACTCGCGACTGGGAAGACCGCACTCGGTGCGAATGTCACACTCGCTGACGATAGCCACGAAAGTAGACTGGACTCAACGTGGATCGCTACTCAAGCTCTCGCAAAAGCCGACAAAGGTATGCTTGATGAAGCGCTCAAAGATATACAACGAGCACTCTACATCGATCCAAGCAGCGAAGACAACTGGAAGACACTCGCACTTATTAAATTGCTCAAGTAAAGAAAATGTATTGTTCAGAATTGTCAAAATTTATATTAAGAAATAGCGAGCGTGGTTATTACTATTTTTTTTTTTCACTTCACCCATATTGAAAGAAATAGGAATATATGAGTAATCTACTCGTTGTGGGATGTCAGTGACCAATCGTCAATTGGGATATCCTTTGGTGTTTGGAAATCATCTGATGACATGCCGTCCCATTGTGGTTCGAAAGAAACTTGTAATCTGTATTGACCTGGTGTGAGGTCAATGGTGAGTACCTAAGTATTTGGTTAGTAAATGATCTGTAAAATTTTGTTCATTAACCACTCACGTTAGTTTGTTGTCTGTTAGGACCAATGTTTTCGATGTCTGCATCTTCACCTTGACCATTATTTGGAAGATCTGGGTTTGGTGTTGGGTCATGTTCTGCCTTTTCTTGACCAAATTTGAGATCAGCCTCTTCTGGATGAACAATTCTGACGGTCATCTTCTCGCCACCAAGTTCCAAATCGGCAGATGCGCCATTAAGTGTGATAGTAGCATTAGTTTGCATTCTCCATTGGAAATTTGCACTATCAGTGTTGATATCATCTTGGAGAAGAACTTGACGACGCTTGTTAAAAAGTCTTAAACCGCGCTTGACGGAGTTGTTATCGTATGTCTTGGTCAAATCGGCGGTGAAGTAACCAGTTGACTCATCATCCAAGTCAATATCAAGTGTTGCACCTTGAGTTGTGTTGGTAGTGTCAAACTTGACAGTTGAGTCAACTGATGCGACAGCATTCTGGTTGTTCATCAACAAGACGTTTTGACCTTCGGTAGCCTTTCTGTACCACTTCCATCTGTTGGAATCTTGATCTTCAGAATTGAAATATTTGTCACCGAGGTAGTTGGCAGAACCTAATTCACCAGCCCAGCGTTGTCCCAGGGCGTCGATAACAAAGTCACCAACGTCGAGATCTCCGTGTGTTTGGTGACCTTCGGTGTTGCCAGCCTTGATGGCAGCGAACAATCCATTGTGGTCAGTCCACGATGAACGGAATGAAGCCCATTGTGATGCTTGAGCTGGGAAGTATCTATCGAGTGGGATTTTATTCCACCAAGCACCTGCTACACGTGGGTTATACCAGAGCATGTTGAATACATCCGCTGCGTCTTCACGATCACGTTGGTAGAGTTGGTATTCTGGCTTGTTGACTTCCCTACCGAGTAACATCAAGGCGTTTGCTGTTGCGGTGAACTTGTTTGGACCGTGGTCACCGTAGTTAAACTTGAATGTGTTACCATAGTTGTAGATGTGGAAATCCGCTGTCTTGTAGAAGTTAGGGTTGCTATCCAACATTCCTTGTGAGTTACCAGTTGAAGAGATCAAAGAGGCTGTTGCTAATGACCAACCGGTAGTACCGAAGTACCAGTAATCTGATGTTTCAGTCCATGTACCATCCTCACGTGCGCCATTTACACAGTTTTGTCTAGCATTGTCAAGTGCTTCATTGAGGATTTGTTCGACGATGCCGGAATGGTCATCTCCCGAGAGTGCGAGTGCAGTGTTGATCATGGCACCGTTACAGACACAGTTCCAGTTACCTTGCTCATTGCGCCACCAGTAGTTATTGGATGCTTTTGACTTTTCAAGACCATATTTGATGACAGTCTCACGAATCCAATCTTTCTCTTCTTGTGACCATGTATCGTAAAGCCAATCATATGCAATAGCGTATGAATTCATGAACTCAGCAGTATCGAGGAAATGATCAGGATTCCAGTTGTTGTTCTCACCGCTTGTTCCTGAACCATACATTTTTGAATCGTCGTCATGACCAGCATCAGTTGGCTTCATACCAGCTACTACTTGAAGACGATCCCAAATATGGTCCTTGTACTTTTGGTCATTTGTAATGCGGAAAGCATATGCGAACGCCTTGACTGCTTGTTGGACTTCACGTGCCTGGTCGAGAACACCTGAGCCAGTGAGACCACCATCAGGGATCCAAGCAGGAGCTGGTGTGTTGAGGAAATGATCAGCTTGTTGGAAGATAGTTTCATTCCAAGATTTCATATATGAGTCCGCGTTTACATAATCGTGTAAGCAGTCCCAACGACCCGGTACACCACCAATACGTGGTCTATCGGTTGTAACTGGTATACCATCGCCAGAAACAGAAGGAGGGTTTTCATTGCAAGCTGGTAAGTTCAATTTGTCATCTTGATCGGTTAAAACGGTAGGAGGAGCGTATAATTTGGTGTCGGTCTTCTATCATCCGGTTAGCGGAGAGGTATAAACTAGCTATAAACTTACTCCAGTACCATAGATCGGTACTTGGTCGCTAAATGTGCCGTCCGCCAATTGATTTGTGTATCTACCAGCTGAGAGCTTAGCAGATGCTGCGTCAGATGCAGATGGTGGAGCGGCATTGCGGGCGTTCTTATTTGATTCACCGCTGTCGCGAGTACCAACTACACCACCTACAACGCACGCGATAATAATTGCTGCTATAACAGCTGGAATACCGAGCTGATTTTTCATCGTTAGTTGACCGTTCGAGTGATAGATAAAAGACCGCAGTATAAAAGACGGAACTCACAAGAAAACGCTTCTTTTTGTACCAAGGTCTGTAGTTGTTTGTAAATTGCTGTGAACCTGCGTTTGCGTACTTGAAACCATCTCCAGAGCCGTAAGGCTGGCTGTTGTTCATCTCAAATCCAGGTTCATCTCTATAAGGAGCGTTCAAACCAGTCTGGCTGGTTTGGTGTGCACTTTCATAATAAGGAGCGGACATCTCCTAATACCGCGTCTTTAGCAGATGGTAGTCAGGAATGAAGGGAGATGAATATGGAAGGTGCGACCTAATAGTTCATTCCTTTAGTTTGCTCTTTTATTCTTTTATTATCTCTATTTTTTGCATCTCTTATATCTCTTGTATTTACGACGACCACCTCGTATATCCAGATGGATGAACCAAAAGTGAGATAAACATTATACTAGTAGATACGTTATAGTTTACACTCATATAGCTACTTACTGAGGCATTAAATGCCGTAAAAGTCTGTATCTCTTTATATCTGAATAGATCACTCATCTAACAACACACAGACAAGCCAAATACAAATGAAGAAATGCTTAGATGCTGATGAACTGATGGACGCTTTTAAATCTGCTTCTTCGATGTTGTCCGAGCTTAGAACGTCATCACTCGGACCAAAAGCTTATTATGAGTTGTATATCGCAGTTTTCGACTCTCTGAGGCATTTGTCTAGCTATTTATACGACGCACATTTATCAGGTAAACACCACTTAGCTGATTTATATGAGTTAGTGCAATACGCCAGTAACATCATACCTAGACTTTACTTGATGATAACAGTCGCATCTGTGTATATGTCCACGCCAGACGCGCCTATAAAGGAGATTATGAAAGATATTCTTGAAATGTCACGAGGTGTACAGCACCCCATCAGAGGTCTATTCTTGAGACACTACCTATCTGGACAAACTCGCGATTACTTACCGATATCCGTAAGTGACAGCGGTAATGGTTCACTCAATGACAGCATTGCTTTCATTCTGACGAATTTCATTGAAATGAACAAGCTTTGGGTTAGGCTGCAACATCAAGGTCACTCTAGAGACAAAGAGAGAAGGGAGTTGGAGAGAAAAGAACTACGTATCCTCGTCGGTACAAATCTAGTTAGATTATCTCAACTCGAAGAAATTGATTTAGCAACCTATCAATCACTCATTTTACCAAACATCTTAGAACAAGTTGTCAATTGTAGAGACGTCATCGCACAAGATTATCTCATGGAAGTTGTTATACAGGTATTCCCAGATGAATTCCAATTAAATACTCTTGGGCCATTCCTAGCTGCAGCAGCACAGCTTAATACCCGCGTCAATATAAAGCAAGTAGTCATATCACTTATTGACAGATTATCGATGTATGCTAAACGAGAATCTGAAATGCAATCAACAGAGGAAATTGCCAAACAGGATGAAGAAACAAATAAGAAACTAGAAGATAAAGTAAAAGCAAGAAGATCTGGTCAAGAGTATGTATCAGAATCACCAACAGATAAAAAAGGCAAAGGACGCGAGGAAGATCCCTCAAAGAAGTACAGGGGTATCCCACAATCTGTTAAACTATTCGAAGTATTCTGGGAACAAATCGTCAATCTCATTGAAACTAGACCAGATCTTTCTATTCAAGATATAACCGCATTGTTGGTATCGTTAGCAAGTCTATCACTTAATTGTTATCCAGATAAACTTGAATACGTTGACCAGGTTTTATCATTCACAAAGGCAAAGTTGGACACTATTCCTCAACATTCACCACAGACAATTAATAACGTTTTAGCACTTTTAAGAGCACCAATTAGTTCTTACAAATCTATGATCACTTTGCTAGCATTGCCATCATATTTGCCGTTAATGCAACTGCAACCATACCAATCGCGCAAATATATCGCAATTGACATATGTAATTCACTTCTCAATAATGCTACAATAATTGAAAGTCCTAATGATGTTAGAGATATATTGGAATTATGTCAAGTCTTAATCAAGGAGGGTTCCTACGAAGACGAAGATATAGCAATTGAACAGGCTTCACTCACTCGTCTCTTACATCTTTTCAAATCTGATGACAAGGATGTTCAATTTGAGGTATGTTTCTCTTGCGCGAGTTGACATATATTAACGACCATTGTAGTTACTCAAAACAGCAAGGGATCAATTAGGTGAAGGAAAGAGACGTGTTCAATTTACCTTCCCAACACTCATTACCTTAGCAATAAAGTTATCAAAGGTCTTAGCGAATGATGATATTTTCAAATTCATCCATCAGTCTATATTCCAACTCCACGTATTGACAGATCATTCGGATGAATGTATGAGACTCTTTTTGTTGGCTACTAGAACAGCAGATGAGGCTAAATTGAAGGAGATGACTTATGAATTCTTCAGTGAAGCTCTCCTCTTGATTGAAGAAGACATCATTAGTAGCAAGTATCAAATGCAGGGTATAGCAAGTGCAACTAAGACGCTCCAAAAACTCACCATATTTGTCAGCAATCCAGATGAGTACCAAGTGCTTGCCAATAAATTGGTGAACATGTCAGCCAAACTCCTCAAAAAGTCACACCAAGCAGAGTCATTAATAATAGCCTCATCAGTATTCTGGCAAGCTGAAGGGGGTATTCGAAATGGTAGCTCAATTAAGGCTGTATTGGAGAGAGCAAGCCGTATCGCATCCACACTAATTGATCCTGTGACAACAACGCAGATATATGTCGACATCCTCGACGCATACCTTATGTACCTTGATATGGAAGTGGAGGAAATAAGTACAAGTGTAGTATCTGACGCCGTTCAACTCATCAGCGGCAACTTGGATAGCATGGAGGAGGCTAACAAGCATCCAATTTCTGTAGCATTGAGAGCGCCATCAGTGGTTGATGTTAAGCTCACATCAGCGAATGTCACATCACAATTCAAACGCTCTATTGCTCACATCCACAGTAAACGTAACTATACACCAAAATGGAATGAAATAGACGTGGCTGGACCTTCCCTTAGATTTGGGATTAATTGATTATTTTTGTAATAAAAAAGATTTCGCGTATGTATCAACCTTCTACATTTCCTTCCTCTTATCAACAACATCATGGCTAATAGTCCAGAGAAGATGTTTAGAAAGTTATCAGGGGATGATGTAAAGGTTATGCGAAGCAGTGTGCCATTGTATTTAGTAACTGCTGGTATAAACGCTTACTTGCAATACTATAATCAAGCCTTTTTGTTAGAACACCAAGTAACTCGCTGGATGCTCGAAATAATAGGATGTGTACTAACAGTAATAATATTCAAAGGTGTAATGAAAGTCTTAGGTGTGTTCAGACCGGAGACTAGTTTAATAAACCCTCTAAGCTGGAGGTTAACTGATGATTACGGTATCAAGAAACCAGCAGAGCCGGGAAAGCCAAAAGAACTCAAGAAAAAGGAATAAGATATTCGTTAGATCGTTACAACATTAATTAATAGTCATTTATTTGCGACGTTCAGGCTGGTTGTGCACTCTGAGCGTTTTGTCGTTGATCACTCCATTTTCGTTAGATAATACATTCAATAAAAAGCTCATACTCACATGCGTATACACCATAACCAGTAGCACCAACAACGGCCAAACCGACTGCTGCAAAGAGTGGCAAAAGCTCGGTTGGGATATCGCTAGGCTTGATTCTGAAGATCAAACGAGCTGTCTTGCCTTCACGTCCCTCGACGGGATGGTAGTCAGTGTGCGGGTGTGATGAGCTTCCTTCTGGCCAGCTTGACGTTGCTTTCTCGTCTGCGCGCGCTGAATTTGGTTTGCGCCATGCAGCTGTATTGTGGATGTGTCTAAACGTTCTAAAAGAAGCAGTCGTCGATGGCAACCTAGTAGTTCTTGCGACGTTGTTTATTAGATTCATTCCTTGTATCATTTTGATGGTTGTAATCCAAACGCCAATTTGGGTCAACTGAACAATATATGTGTGAATCAATAACGTCATATTACAAAGACAGCTTATCAAAATCGATACCAAGCGAGAGTGTGTTATTCTTAAATATTTCATTGTAAGTTCCTTTAAATTCCCTCACTGCATCGTCAAATTCTTCATCTTCCGCTTCGTCGAGAAGATAAACCACTTCATTCCATTGGTCAGTTAATTTGGTTGATAATGCCAAAATACTTTCATGATCTTGCTCTTCTTTGAGGTTTTCTATCAGTTGTAAATAGATTGAAGGCAATTTTTCAGCTAATGATATCATCTCTTTGAAGTTATCCTTATCACAATCGTCTTTGTCTACTTCTTGGTCTATCTCGGATTTAGTGTCCACTAGTAATATGTAATGATCGCGCAGAAGAATTTTCAATGCTTGTAATTCACTTGAGGGTATCTTTTCATTTGTTAATTTGTGAATTATTTCATTGTAATTTATAATTTCTCTATAATTGTATTCTATAATGCTATGAAGTAACCTAATAAAGTATTCAACCGTGTCGTTAAATTTGTTCAACCAGTTGCGTAACAATAAGGAAGAAGACTGAGATTGTATAATGTAGAGTAAGTTATTGAAGTATTTGAGTAAGTCTTTCAAAAGTTTGTTAGCTATTTCCCAATTTATTGGATCTTTTAAACTAATTGTTAACTTATTAGAATTATTGTCAATTAACTTTAAATTTGAGTTATAATCTGTGTATAAAAGTGAATTATCGATCTTGTTGTCTAATTTAACATTTGTTTTAGTTTTCAACTCCTCTAAGATAGCAACTGCCTCTCTAATAAATTCACTCATCTAGACTGTAGAATGACAACAATCAAATCATTCAAATCAACGCATTTGTTAAAAATTAACAAAATTAACCTCGACTATTGGACTGAAACATACTCAATTAGCTTTTATCAAGATTATCTTATTAGGAATCCAAAGTTATGCTTATCTATTAGTCACCCAGATGATAGTCTAATGGGCTATTTATTTGGTAAGATTGAAGGTAGAAATAAGGAACTACATGGTCACGTTACAGCTCTATCAATTTCACCTTTATACCGTAAAATCGGATTAGCGAGTTTATTAATGAAAAAATGTGAAGAATTATCAAACAATCTAGATAAATGCTACTTTGTTGATTTATTCGTTAGATTAACAAACAGTAACGCTATAAAAATGTATACAAAACTCGGTTATAGTGTATTCAGACGTGTGGTAGGATATTACGGTGATAAAGAAGATGCATATGATATGAGGAAGTGCTTAGATATTGATAAAGAAGGTATTTCTATACGTGAGAATGGTCATTTAGTTAGATGTTCACCTGAAGATACAATATTTAATTAATTTGTACAGAATATATACCTCTTTCATTTACACACTATGACAACAAGCTACCCATCATTAAATCGTTCAATAATACCAAATCAAACCTACGATTTTTATAAACGTGGTGCTGTATTTGATGATTGGAAATCTCGTATATTGATTTCTGCATTAAAACTTGGTGGTGTACCACAGCATATTGGATTTATCATGGATGGTAATAGACGTTTTGCACGATTACACAATATGCAAATATCAAAAGGACATGAAGGTGGATTCATTGGTTTACGCCGCGTATTAGAATTCTGTCTTCGGTTGAACGTACGCTGTGTTAGTATATACGCATTCTCAATTGAGAATTTCAGTAGATCCCAAGATGAAGTCAGTTCCTTGATGGATTTAGCGTCAACTAAATTGGATGAGATCTGCCAACATGGTGATCTCATAGAGCAACACAATGTTAGGATTTCCGTATTGGGCGCTAAGCAGCTCTTAAATGATGAAGTACGATCAAAATTGGAAATGATAGAAAAGCGTACGGCTGGTAATGATGGGTTCGTTTCTCTGTTTCGCTTTTATATCATAATCTAACGTCATTTAGTGCGATATTAAATATATGCATGCCTTATACATCAAGAGATGAAATGTCATCAGCTATGCAAGTATCTGGGTAAGTTTCCATGTCTCTATTTAATCTCACTCACGTGTTTTTATCAGGAGTGACAAGAAAGTATACCAAAAGAACCTGATGACGGCTAATTCACCACCTTTGGACATCCTCATACGGACATCAGGAGTGAACAGGTTCAGCGATTACTTAATGTGGCAGGCCTCCCATCAAAACACATTCATACAAGTCGTTGATGCATTCTGGCCAGATATTGGAATATCTGAGCTCGTACCAGTGTTGCTAAACTGGCAACGTCTGAAATGGTCTAATAGTTTGTCAAATTAGATTTATATGAATATTTTTATACCCGTGATTTCATTTTGTCATTTTGTTATCCGAGATTCTCCCTTCAACCGGAACGATAAAATGCTGCGATCGACGATAAGAAATACCCACAGAATAACTCAGCTAAGAACGCTATCAACTGAGCAGCAAAAGCCACGGAAAGTTAGCACGTCTGCTTGGGTAATTGGTGGTGCAATCAGTGCATTCTTAGGAGGATATGCTAGTGGCTCTATGGCACCACCTACGATACTCACATTGTTATATCCACGTCCCTCTCCACCTGCACCACCATCTCATACCCCAGAAGGTGCGGCCTTCACTTCCAACTTGGAATCCCAATTGCAGGAATTGAAACACGTAAAAGAACTACGCAATGATAATGAATACTACGAGTCACGCCCTTATGCTAATTTACCGGATGAGAGACGTGTTAATAGCCTAACTGCAGGTGCGTTACGTGCTCCCGGCAGATTGACATTACCACCTATTGTTTTCTCAAAATGGGACGAAAGTGAGGCAATTATAACACTTCACGTTGGCAGAGGACTTTGTGGACATGATGGTATAACACACGGTGGTCTTATCGCTACACTCTTCGACGAGAGTCTAGCAAGAACTGCTATTTTATCATTGCCCAACAAAATTGGCGTTACTGCAAATCTCAAAGTAAATTACAGGGCACCACTAAAAGCTGATCAATTTGTCGTCATCAAAAGCACGTTAAAGAAGTTGGATGGTAGGAAAGCCTTCGTACAAGCTTCAATAACGGATTTGGAGGGTAAACTCTATGCTGACGCTGATTCACTATTCATTGAACCAAAATATGCATACCTTCTGAAAAATTCAGGCGTAACACAAGCAATTGGCGGTAAACCGGAGAAATTCTCAAATGAGGAGAGGTTTTAACAGGTAGACCACAATTTATTAGACATTTTTACATTTTGTTTTTGCATATATCTTAATCCCAAGGATTTGGTTCTCGATAACTAAACGAATAACTTTCTGGATGATTTTGTGCAATTGTTGTGTCATTCTCGTTGTCATCATCTTCATTATCATCTTCATGCTCCTCATTAACTTCAATATTGGGTATACTTTCATTTATATTACTGAGGCTTTTACGAGTGCGCACTCCCTCCCGACCTCTCTGCTCAGCATCGATATCTCGCGATTGGTTTGGCGATAGAAGCCGACTGGCTGCGCTACTCTTGTTAGCTAAAACTTGATTCTCTATGTCTCTTCGTAGGCGTGTCTCTTCTTCGCGCGATACGTCTATATTTGGATAGTTGTAATCACCGTACGCTGTAAAGACGTTTAGTATTGATAATTTTAACAACAATTAAGACCCACGTAACCTCCTTGATTCAGTGTATAATCTTTCTTCAGCATTGCTTATATCATCAAACTCCAATTTCACTAAATCATCAATAAAATTATACCGCCTATTCATATGTGCTTGTATGGGTGTGTTGCTGTTATCTATCGAATTGTAGTTTACTTGACGAGAAGTTCCTTCTCCATTCGTTCCACCAACCCAATACTTTTGAGTACCTCTCTCGGAGTACCTCAAACCAGCACCTAAACGTCTATCTCTCGCCTTCCCTTGGTGTATCTTATTAGCAGCAACAGGTTCGAACTCTTTATAATCAAATCCAACGCCTTTGAGCGTCTGAATCGAATCGATAAAAACGTCTTTCATAGAGAATGAATCTCTGAACGCATATCCCAGTGGTAACCTCGACGAATGGTACGTCTTCTTGGGAATATAATCATCACTTGAGAATGCAAATAAGTGGAGTAATGCGAAAAATGGCATCTCAAAACATATCAATATATCCCCAATGGCTAGTGAAATGTGCTCTGGGTCTGTATATGGGCCGACTTAAGGTATTGTATTAGAGATAAAATCAACGTTTGGGAGCTTCACTTACGCTTAGAAATTGCACCGATTGCTACCAAGAAAGATACCAAGAGACCTTGCCAGAATGTCGCAAAGAGGATGCCCTTCACTGACAAGAACTTGGGGACAGGACGGAAAGCTTTAAGGTCATCGTTGACAGTAACCCAGAACATGGCGAGACAATAGAGTGCAGTGCATATCGAGGCATTGTATATAAGTTGTACGTAAGTGTAGCCCGTATTCCAAGCTATGAGACCATCATCGTACTTCCCGGTTAACTTGAGCACCAACGTGAGGATTGCTAGCAGAGGTTTCACCCATGCGTATTGCAATATACCACGTTTCAAGAAAAGGAAACTGTATGCTAGGTCGTATGTTAGTCATGAAAGTTAAGAATAGCATACTCACGGTCAGAAACATCCATTGATTCCTGGAATAACGATACAGGCATCATGTGTGCCGTTGATTGTCTACCCATCAAGGAAATGATAAGCTGTCGTTCTCCACCGCTTGTGGATGTTAGTATGGACATATATAATACTCCTCACGTACAGATACTCTACCTATATCGACATTACAGGTGTTCAATATGCTTATCAAATGCTTACCAAAAGGTTGAAAAAACAGTAAATGACGAAAGCCTAATAACATTAATGAGTGATGGATTGATAGATATCGACCCACTTCGTATAGATCCCTGCCGACGTCAATCCAATATGCTGCATCGAGGGAGAATAGTGATATAAGTGAGGCGAGTGAATATACTGGCACCCTATTATGTATCAATGAATATAGAGCTAGTTCATATTGTAATATACGCACATTACGAGTATTCTAACTGTAAATCTTTGCAATAGTGGCATGCGATAGTTACCCAAATGCGTTCTTATACCGACGAAGCTAATAGCTGTAGCTACCAACGCTGATAGACTGGAGAGAAACAACAAAACACCAGGCAGCTGGCTACCAGATCCACCCGACATATCAGTCAGTGATGATC
This sequence comes from Wallemia mellicola CBS 633.66, assembly GCF_000263375.1. Taxonomy (NCBI): domain Eukaryota; kingdom Fungi; phylum Basidiomycota; class Wallemiomycetes; order Wallemiales; family Wallemiaceae; genus Wallemia; species Wallemia mellicola. Next base: position 90,619 of record NW_006531970.1, read on the forward strand.
GTCTTTGAACAAAAAGGAATATTTATAAGTTCACAATAAAATGTCTTAATAATCGCTGCCTCTACTAACAACTTCTTTGACTGTTGGTCTAAGTAATATCGTGTGTTCGAATTGTGCGGTCATCGATCCCTTGATATCGTGAAGTGGTGGATAGTCAGTTACGATACCGGCATCTACCAAGTTATTAAGAGCCAACAAATACCTAGATTCACCTAATCTATCGAGGTATCTACGACAGAATGGTAATGTTCCGAAATTTTTATCAATTACCTTCAACAAACTCTTAGCCGATTGGGTGCGAAGTGGAACGTGTGGTGCATCCTTATTACGTGCGTAATGTGAGCAAACACCTTGATCACTGACGTATCCTCTACCAGTTGAACCGAATGTCTCAATAGCATAGTACTCTCCCTCTTCCATCTTGGTAGGATCGCCATTGTTGACGATTGGAACTGACTTACCACCGTGGATTTTGTACTTATCTATAGTGTGACCACAAAGGTTTCTAATAGCCTTAACTGGGTAGGTTGTACCGTTAACGTCAACCTCATAACTTTCCATAACTTCTTGGATTTCACCACCGAGTTCACCAAGACGTACATCAATACCTGCACCTTTAACACCCGCATTAGTGGCAGCCTTGACAGCTTCTAGGAGATTGTTGTATGTTGGTTCAAAGTTGAGTGTGAATGCAGAATCCAATATTCTACCGTTAACGTGTATACCGATATCGATTTTGAGTACATCATTTTGACCGAGAACTTGTAGAGAGTAAATACGAGCAAACCAGTTTAGAAAAAGCTACTTACTTGTCTTATCACCGGCATTTGGTGTGAAATGTGCTGCACAATCGTTGATATTGACACCAGTTGGGAAACCGACACCAGATGACAAGCCATCCTCTTCTACGCACGCTCTTGTACCATCTTCAACCATTTCAGCGATTTCAGTCAAAGACATTCCCGGTTTGATACTACGTTGTACGTATTGTCTAACGTCTCTGTGTGCTTCTGCGGCTCTTCTGATGTCTGAATAGGTCGTCTCTGGATCCTCATGTGTCAGTCTCTCTAATTCTCTCTTCTCAGCCGATGTTGTTCTGTAAGAATTCTCGCCGACGTATTCTTGCTCTTCACCAACGGGATAGATGCCATTAGGGAATCTTTTTGTAATACCAACTCTAGGAGGTTCAGATTGTGGAGCAGCTGTCTTTTTCTTCTTTTTGTTATTGTTTTTCTTCTTTTTCTTCTTTTTTGCTGCACCTTCTCCGTCGAGGGGTGTAGCGGCTGGATTGTTAGTCTCTTCTTCCTCCTCTTCCTCTTCCTCTTGGTTCTCTATTATTTTCTTTGATTCCTCCTCTCCAGTCATCGTTGTACAGTTGCAAGATAACACTCAGGAATAGATTGAACAATCTAACAAAAATTTATATAATTTAACTTTAAAATACATTATCATTACTTTAGCCAAATGACTGGGTTCCACGCTGCGTTCTGAGTGTTTTACTGTCAAGTCGTGTTAGTTGTCTACCTAATCTATGGATCCACACTTACCTAATTCTCCAATCATCTTTACCTTCAAATTTATTGTATAATGGTTCTATCTTCTCATCCCTCTTCCGTTTACTGATCTTGTTATTATCGGCTGTCTTGAAGAATGTAGGCGCAACCTCTGTCAGCCATTTTGGTTCAATTGTGATAATCTCTCTCATATATTCTCTACTAGTAAGAACCAGTTCGTGGTAGATGACCCACTCAGGTGATCTATTAAACAACGCACTTGAAGGATGAATATACACTGGTGTACCTTCAACCAGCGTCTTATAGCCTTCTTGTGGATCCTTCTTTGCGGCATGTCTAAAGAATCCTGCAGTTATAGCCCTTCTCACTCTGTTGTAATTCTTTCCACAGCTGATAATATCGTGATGATATCTATCCATAATTGCAACCAATTGTTTGCGAACATCTGCAGCTCTCTTCATCGTTCTTGCTTGGATGTAATTCTCAAAACACCACGGGTTGCTATATCTACTAGCTTCCCAACCATTGTAAACAGCCAATAACGTCAAATGGTCACCTTCTGGTTGGTGGAATTTCGCTTTCTTCGCATCAGCTTGTTGTTGCTTCTCTTTTGGTCTATAGAATACATTTTGTGCTTCGAGCATCGCAACTATTGTCAATATCTCCTTCGAACATTCCAAATCTACTGAAGCTATCAACATCTTTGCTCTCGAAGGATCCATTGGGAAATCGGCCATCTTTCTACCCAAACGGGTGAGCAATCCTTCATCATCCAATGCTGACAACGCATATAAATTCTCCAAGGCTGTAATCATAGTCTGAGCAGGTGGGGGGTCCATGAAGTCGAAACCAAGAAGATCATTAATACCCATCGCCTTGAGCTGCAAAATTGTATGCGACAGATTCTGCCTTTGTATATCTGGAACTGTATTAGGCAGCATTTCATTCCTGAATGCAGCTTCGGTGTATAACCTATAACATTTACCTGGACCAGTACGTCCTGCTCTACCTGCTCTTTGACGTGCTTGGGCTTGAGATATAGGCGTTACTACCAAACTATCCATACCTAATCTAGGATCATATGCGTTTTGCTTTACGAATCCTGGATCAACAACGTAGTAAATTCCATCAATTGTTATACTAGTTTCAGCAATATTTGTTGCAATTACTACTTTACGTGCACCTGCTGGTGCTGGTTCAAAAATTCTAGATTGCATTTCAGATGGCAAGGAAGAGTATACAGGAAGAATGATCAACTCTGGTACTTGATTACCGAGCGCTTTCATACGCTCGTATAAAATTTCAGCAGCAGTGTCAATCTCCTCCTGACCCGTCAAGAATAGCAAAATATCTCCAGGTGGTTCTGACAAGTGTATTTGCATGACAGTTATAAGCGAGGCTTCCATGTAGTCTGTTTCTGGTTCTTTCGTGTAGAGAATCTCGTATGGGTATGTACGTCCAGGGATGGTGAAAATTGGACATCCACGGAAGTATGTTGAGAACTTCTCAGCGTCTAATGTTGCAGAGGTGACAATAAACTTGAGATCTGGGCGACGCTTCATTGTTTCTATTGGGTGTAAGCTAGCTACCAGGTGTGCAACGAAACTCACTTTTAAGCAATCCAAACAAAACATCAGTAGCAATTGTACGTTCGTGCGCTTCATCTAGAATAATGACAGAGTAATTCCTCATATCTGGGTCAACCAAGCACTCCCTTTGAAGCATACCATCAGTCATGTACTTTATTCTGGTTTCAGGACCAGTGCAATCCTCAAAACGAATGGTGTATCCGACCTCCTGGCCTAACCTACAACCGACTTCTTCTGCAACTCTTTTACTTACACTCATAGCTGCAACACGTCTAGGTTGAGTACAACCGATTTTACCATAATCAGCAAAACCTTCTTCGGCGAGATATTGAGTCATTTGAGTGGTCTTACCTGAACCAGTATCACCAACAACAACCAAAACTTGATTCTCCCGTACTGCCTGTACGAGTTGTTCTCTGAGTTTGTAAATTGGAAGAGATTCTCTCTGTTCTTTGATAGTCTTATCTGTTATTTTACCATAGGTAGTTGCTTTGTTGAAAGTCTTCTGTTTCCATCCAGGTGCGATTGTCGCTTTGACTGGTTGATCCTGACCGTATGATTTACTACCCTCCTGTGCTAATGGGTCTTGCCAATCTGTCTTCTGATTTTTCTCTTCTGCTTCTCTCTCTTCTTGAGCTTCTTGTTGGCGCAATTCTCTGCGCTCCTTAGCTAATCCTGCACCCGAAACGGCTGCTCTATTCATAGACCCATCTGGGGCCTTGACGATACGGACTGGGGAGAGATCCAAACTCATCTTGGTTTGACCTTTCAAGAATGATGGTTCGACGTCTCGAACTTCAATATCGATATCTTCATCAAGTTTGTTCTGATTGCGTATAGTAGCTGGCGCGTCGAAATCTCTATCTAAATCGGGATAGTCGCTAGCTTTTGCCGCGCCCGATGCGATTAATTGTTTAATTTCCCATCTTTCTGGTGAGGTATAGCGTTTGACCGAACCTCTGTAGTTGTCATCTGCGAAGGCTACGCTTGAAGAGCCTGCCTCTCTATCACGATGGAGTCTAGAAGAAGTACGCTCCTTCTCTTTACGGATTTCTTTAGATGATTTTACTCGCAAATGTGGTGACAAATCCTGGCCTGTGTTCTGATCGACATCTTTGAGAGATAAACCAAGTCTCTGGCCTTCTATAGACATGACTTTAACCTTGACTAGTTGATTTCGCCTGAGTAAGTCACGTGGATTGCTAACTCTACTGTTCGACATTGATGAAACGTGTACCAAACCGTCCACTCTAGTTTTGAAGCCATTTAAGCTAATGAATGCGCCGAAATCCTTGATTGAGTTTACTGTACCGTCGTATATGGCGTATAACTCAGGTGTAATTTTCAGTTTAGCCTCCCGCGGCGGCAGGGACGGTGGCGGAGGTGGAGAAGACTTCTTCTTTGCTGGTATAGACTCTAGCTGTGACATCAGGTCTTCTGCAGCTGTCTTATCATAGTCATTGCTAGGTTTCCAATCCTGGTCTGGCTGGGATAATCCCGGAAAGAGCCTTTGTTTCTCTGGCTTAGATTTCGATTTGTGCTTTGGATGCATTGTAAGGATCAACCTATCGATAGTGTTGATAGCGGAGTCGGGGAAACTAGCGCCCATTTCACTTAGCTTATGCTTGAATTCTTTGAGATTGGCAGATTTGTCGTGTATGTTGAGTATGAACTCAGCTAAGACCTATATGATATGAGATACGGGTGTACAGAGAGATAGATAGCGCACCTTATCCTTTATACCTGTATAGTTGAAGAGCTCCTTCGTTATCTTCTGGTTCAGGTTTATTATCTCTAAATTTTCTAATTCGTCCATCGTCGTTCAGGAAAGAGAGTTTCTCTACCGTCTACTTTAATGTACAGCCTCGAATGTCTGAATAGAGACACGAATAGACAGTCTAGCTATTATTTAAAGCCAAATAAATCAACCTCGGTCGGTAGAAAGACTTCCGATATCCGCTTTGATAACAAGTTCATATCGAGAAACAGCCACTTCACTATCGACGCTAGCGCTGTAGATACAAACAAGCGTGACGATATAAACGCTAAATATACTCTCACTCTCAATGCTATCAAGAGAGTTAAACTTATCAATGACGCCGACAACAAAGTACATACCGTCGAGGCCAGATCTACGGAACTGAACGATGGCGACGTTTTACTGATTGGATCGGACGCTATCAAGATGACAGTTAGATGGAATCCTATCTTCTTCAATGTTTCCCCTTTGTTCCCTTCGAAAGCCTCATTTAACGGTGAAACACTCAAATACGCTCAACTCGGCTTGAAACTTGGTAGGGGTTACTGGTCTAACACCTACAATTTCCTCGTGCAACCAACGAGATCCATAAATGCAAAGGTACTAGGCGCATTGACGGACACCAAACCAATCGTCAATGGTAAATACCTTGAGAATGTCTATCAAGCGATCTTATCAGACAACCTGGAACATATTCTCCCAACTGTCACATCAGACTATCTACCAGCCCCCGTTTCTTCAGATAAGCTGCAAAAAGACACTTTTTGGCTGGTTTCTGAAAACAGATTAGCTTTGTTCATCGACACTTGCTTTATTTTACTACTTGATGACAAACAGTCGACTTACATAGATATTCTCTCCTCCTGTGGTGCTACTATACAGTCGCTCAACATTAAATCAACTTCAGCTGATGACCTCGAATTGGGTGTTTCGCAAATACTCGAACAGCAACAGGTGGATAAAACAATCATGCTCCTACCTCCAGACGTAAACGATAGAATGCAAGATAACGCTGAAACTTGGTTGAACAAGATAACGCAGGTGGTCAAAAAACTAGGTATTAGATACGTAGAGCCCGCGTCTCTAGACACGACAATCATGCAAATCGATATGGATTGCTTAAAATTCACGAAACCTACTAAGGAGGAGGAGATACAAGAGACGTCATCATCGCTTCATCCACGCGAAAGTGGCCAACCGCTGGGACCAACATCCGAGCATGCCAATGTTCAATCGTCAATAAGAGAGCCTGACAGGACGCCATTGAGAGAGTCACCACCACAGCCATTGGCAGAGAACAGCCGAAAGCGTAAGGCATCGAAGGATCCAGATGAACCACAGAAGCGTTTAATACGCAGAGCTGGAGGAAAGAGAGCCCAGCGCGTCGATCTAGATGATGATATTGTGGATGTCTCAGTAGAGCCATCGAAACCATCTACAACAATGCAAGATCAACCCCAAGCTGAGCCATCTGAGCCACCTCAACAGCCAGTGGCAGCCACACCTATGAGGAGGCGTACAGGCAATAGGCGATCACGCTCGATCAACATCGACGAATCTGATGATGAGAGACCGCCTGTCCAAGAGACGATACCCGAGGTAATACGAGAGATCCCTGACACTGTATCCCAACAATCTCCAGAGGTGGGTCCTCAGCTCTTTCATTTAGCATGCTCAAGAATCTCAAAGGTATCACCCCCACAGCAGAGAAGCACATTACGTCGAAGGGCGAACACACGCAAGATGCAGACGATAAATATTGACGACTCGGACGAAGAGCCATTCCCTGCACCTCAACCCACGCAAGCTCAACCCGTATCATCAGAAAAACCAGGATCGTCTGCTATGAAACCTGAGCAGAGTCAGGCGGTAAAGCGAACACCAGAACCAGTAGAGAAACGTCGAACGGCACGTGAAAGAGTTGAAGAGCAAATGCAGGCGAAGCTCGAACCAGGGAGGGACTTTCTCGCTGAACACATAGACAAGCGTAAGAAGACACTGCTGGACGAGCGTCAGAAGAACATGGCGGTCCAGGAAATGCGTAAAGCTGAACAAGAGGCTTTGTTGTCCGCACAAAAGGAGGCATCTAAGCAACCAGAAAAGACAAGATCACGACCAATTAAAAGATCATTAAGGGACGACTTTGACGATGATATACCAAACACCAACAATGGTACTAGTAGACCACTCAATGACTGTCTCATCCCAATGAAACTCATCCCGCTTCATCGACGCGATCGACCAGCTATAGGAGAAGAAAGCGGGACGAAGAATGCACCGAATTTCAAGAAATTTAAACGCAAGATTGATCACCGCTATCAGCCTCGCGTAGAAGTCGGGCTTAGAGATAGGCATACCCAGATACGACCACGGCCACGCAAAGAAAGCAAAATGACGATAGAGATGAGCAGCGACGAGGACGAACTCTTCGGAGATGAATACCTAGACGATGAATTTTAAAACGTTGTATAGCAGCTGTAAAATAAATAAATAACTCTCTACTGATGTCGACCATGTCATCACTTTTCAAGAGGCTCGGAATAGTGAGCAAAGACTTAGAGAGCCTATCAAATGGACAGAGTAAAGCCCTAGAAGCTGCTCTTTTGAAGGACAACGCAGCACTCAGCCCAGATGAGCTCAACGATAGATATCTCGAAAGATTCTACGGGATGGACAACCTCGGTAATAGCTGCTATTGTAATTCAGTATTGCAGTCTCTCTACTTTTGTAGACCCCTGCGTGAACTCGTGTTGGCTTTGCCGTCGGATGTGGATAAGAGCATGTATACAGTTTTACGGGGATTGTTCCAGGACATTTCAACACAGCCTAAGCGTACTGGCGTTATACAGACTAAATCTTTTGTCGAAAAACTTCGACAGGAAAACGAGCTCTTTCGAAGTACAACACATCAGGATGCCCACGAATTCTTGAATTACTTACTCAATAGAGTAGCCGAAGACCTCACTAGACTGACAAAATCAAGCCATACCCTCGTACACTCCTTATTTGAAGGTACACTCACTAATGAGACAAAGTGCATGACATGCGAGAATGTAAGGTTAAACTGATCTTTCATTTATCTCAGCTGACAACTCCAGATTACCCACAGAGATGAAAGCTTTCTTGATTTATCCATAAACGTTGAAGAGGACTCAAACGTAACTGAGTGCCTTAGTAACTTCAGTGTCAGGGAAATGCTTTGTCAGAAAAACAAGTTTTTCTGTGACTCTTGTGGTGGTTTACAGGAAGCTGAAAAGTGGATGAGGATAAAGAAGTTGCCTAATATCCTCGCTTTGCATTTGAAAAGATTTAAATATCAGGAAGATCAATCGAGGTACATAAAATTGTCATACAGGGTTGCATTCCCTTTCCTGCTTGAACCTGGCAGCTTGTCAAGCACATGTCAAGGTGCGGAAAACAGCGATAAGATGTATCGTCTCTTTGCTGTCATTATTCATATTGGATCGTGAGCCAAAATTTTGTTCTCAAATATGATGCTGACAATTCGCTTTAGGGGACCGCATCATGGACACTATGTTTCAATTATCAAGTCATACGATCGTTGGGTTTTGTTTGACGATGACAAGGTTTCTGTAGTAGATGAGCACGAACTTAGCAAATTTTTCGGGAATGATCCCGCAGGCGAAGGTTATGTATTTTTCTACGAAACTGTTGACCTCGACAGAACGTCCGTTGGTCTGCCAGCTACACCACCTCCTCAAGTCAGCTTAGCGAAAGAAGAGGAAGAAACACCACCACCAAGCAAAGGATCTTACTTAAAGAAGAAAGGATCGTTTAGTGCACCACCTTCACCAAACCTTACTGCTGTTCAATCGCCGAAAGTCAACAGCTCAACGAAACTCAATCAAGTCGTCAACGCCACTGATGACAACCATGGTAAAACCAAAGATGCAGTAGATGTAAAACGCAGCATGTCACAAAGCTCGCGTAGATCTGCCAGCGCCTCACTTGGCTTAAATGCCGAGAAAATGAGCAGCCGTCGACCAAGCTCCTCAGGAAGTCTCTTCAGTAAAAAGGAAAGAGTGAGCAGCCGACCATCAACAAGCCACGGTGCGAGCCCACTTGAGAAAGAGAAGAGTTGGTTCGGCAGCATAAGCGGAAAGATGAAAACCACGAATGGCTATATACCACCTGAAATACCCTCTCAAAAGCCCCGCGTTAGATCTGATTCGATTCCACACAAGAGGACAAGTGAGGAGGTAAAGAGAAATAGAAGAAGATCAGCAACATACAGTTCCTCCACTAATACACGCTCAACATCGACAACACCACCGTCAAATAGTCAATTCGCTAATGGCATGCCAGCGACGTTCGTTGGTAAGTCATCTTCAACTCATTCTAGTGAACCCGAGAGAAGGAAGCATGTCGTCTCACCACCACCACCGCTTACGAGTGGTAAATTGAGCGCTGCACAGTTGCGTCGTGAAAAAGAACCACTTGGAAAGGAGAAAGTCAAGTCGCCTCCTCCGCCTGCACCAATGCCGCATTTCAATAATGATAGTATAGGTAGTTCGCCTCAGCACTATCACCCATTACCAGCAAAACCAGCTAAGAAGAATATTATTTCAAAATGGATAGATAAAATTAGACATTAAATGCATGTTGTATTTGTATTTTTCTTTCACTATCGTGTTATGATGTCATTGGATTCCCATCCAAAAATTAGCGCTTTTTGGAGGGAAGCTTCAAACAAACAAGATGGAATATGATTATGTGGGTGTGTGAACTGAAGCTATATGCTTCTCTGACACTACAAACTAAGGTAGTGATCGGAGGCGGTACTTCCGGCCTGGTTCTGTCAAGCAGACTAGCAGAACGGGGAGAGAAAGTGCTCGTTATAGAAGCAGGCATTGAGTAGGTACAAATTCTTCAAATTGGAGCTTCTAATGGGGCATATACAGTCCTAAAAATGACGAAAATATCACGTCAGCATCGAACTTTGTCACCAATGTTGGTGGAAGTTATGACTACGGATTTAGCGTAACAGACACGCATGTTCCAATGCCACGCGGGAAGGTTCTTGGTGGAAGCAGTGCGATTAACTACATGTAAAGTTTACCGATATGTTGAGGGACGTCAACAACTCACGAGCAAACAGACTCTGGAATAGACCATCAAAATATGAAATAGAACTGTGGCATAAATTAGGGATAGAAGGCTGGTCTTTTGAAAATGTATGGAAGTACATGAAGAAAGCTGAAACATACATTCCACCTTCCCAAACTCAGCTGGAGAGTTTTGGGATGCAAGCCCCGCATAGTAAACATTACGGTAGTAGTGGACCAATTACACTCTCTTATCAGCGTTATATCTCACCCACGGATAGACGTTGGTTGGAGACAATCAAGAATATTGGTTTACCTATCAACGAGAATCCTCACGATGGGGAGAATCTAGGTGCAAATATCAGTCCAATAACAGCAGATCCTAATAAACATAGACGTACATACGGTTGCACATACCTGGATGCTCTCCCAACGGCCAGTTTGGATATTCTCACTCAAACAATGGTTCATCGTATTGAAACTGTCACAGAAGACGGTCAAATAAGGGCTACTGCCGTTGAATACTGCTCAGAGGGTGTGACTAAGAGTGTCAAAATTCGTAAAGAAGTTGTTTTGACAGCGGGTACCATAAACACGCCTCAGATACTCGAGCTGAGTGGCATAGGCGATACTAACATACTAGCCAGCCATGGAATAAAAGAGGTGCTTAACATACCTACTGTGGGTGAGTATCGAGGTCACTACTATCCTACACTTTGCTACCAATTGAACGACACTGTGAAAAATATGGACGTTCTAAGACAAGAGGAACAAATTCGTCGAGAAGAGGCCGAGAAATACCGCAAAGGGGATCCATCTTTATATCACCAAGCTGCATCTTGCGTTTTGTATTTAAAGCCTGCTCAGATTCTAACCAAGGAGGAGCTTGATAGACTGGAAAGTCTCCTAAGAGAAGCAAGTAGTAACGAGGAGCTCGTCCTAGCTCAATATTTCCTAGATGAGCGCATACCTCAAGTTGAAATAGACATGGTTGGCTTTTTCGCTGACCTCAACAGCGTTCCAGAGGATGGCAAGAAGTATGTTACCTTCATGGTCGGTCTACAGCATCCATTTAGTAAGGGAAGCATACACGTCAGCTCCTCTGATGTGAATGACAAACCGAATATCACGTCTAACTATAACAAGCATCCAATCGATAGACTGTTGTTATCTGCCGCCATTAGGTTCATAAGGGAAAAAATCGTCACTGGGAATCCACTCACGGATATAATTTCAAAAGAGGTCTCACCTGGTAGGGGTGTATCAGTCGAGGAATTCATCGAAAATGCCCCCGCTTGCGATTATCGTGAGTTTGTTTGGAATTACATCATAGAATAAGCTAATATGATCTATATAGACCCAAGTAGTAGCGCGAAAATGGGAAATAATATCGACGATTCTGTGGTTAACTCTGAGCTAAAAGTACACAAAACGCGTAACATTAGGGTATCTGACGCATCTATAATACCACTAGGGTTGTCATCGCATATACAATCAATCGTATACGCTATAGCAGAAAAGGCAGTTGACTTGTTATAATAAATTTAATTAAACGTGCTTATCAGCCTTTCTTGTACCTTAACTGTGATGAGAGTGCTTTTCAAAATAATACTTGTGATCACAACCGTCATCTTGACATCTTTAGCTTTATACAGCTACAATCACAAAACCAGTAAGAATATAGTCATACCTACAGCTCAACAAGTTTCGAAAATGAACGCAGGTGTGTACCCTCTATACCGTTGGATAATCCGAGCTAACTTAAAAATGACAGAACAACACGAAAGATATATCGTAGTATTTAAAGATTCAGCCAGTGACGCTGAGATTAAAAACTACGCTCAAGAAGTTGAATCCGGTGGTGAGTACGCTAAAGTATAAATATGACGTCACTTATCGCCACACTTAGGTGGTAAAATAGTTCACCATTACAATCCAGATGGAATTATGAAATCTTTCGCTGGACACATTCCACAAAATGTATACACATCCTTATCAGCACAATCAGGTCAATCACCAATCGATTTCATTGAGAAAGATAAGGAAATGAAAATTCAATAGGTTGTCTGATGATATTATATGTTTCAATCATCTAAGATTATGTATTAATGATTCATTTGACGATGTAATGGTCACTGTCAATAATAAGACAGTGAGTTTTTAAATAGCGTGAAAAGTGTAATGTATTAGCAATAGTTCCCTCCTAGAGTCATTATATTTGAATTCTAGATTGTGAATGATAAGACCTCGCGTAGTTTACCGACACGTCCTCTACCATGATGTGACTGACACGAGCAATTCTAATGGGAAGTACATTACGATTCCTGTCCGAAAAGAAACCTTGTTCCTGAATCACAAGTAAACCCCTGTGTCACAACGTCGCTATGGTTGTATCATCAGTAATTTTATCACATAACCATTTAATTTTGTACCAATAGTCGAAGAATACTACTATATTTTGTAATATAACTTTAAGCCAGATGTACTTGTGTTAATTAAACTGTCAAATCCTCGTTTAGATCTCCCAAGGACTATGGAGTACCTGAGGTGGAGAAATGTCTTGAAGACATCAATAGTCATCTTATTAATGTCGAGTATGCTGATGTTTGTACAAGCAGTGCCAGATCTAGATGATCATCAAAGAAAGCTCGAAAGTGATTTGGTACAACTTTCTGAGTACCCTAATACTGTCGAGAATGGATATAATGCGGTTCAGTCAGGTCCCTTTAACGTCCAATGGTCTACCATATTTACTTATACTAATTATTTGGTTAGTTGGGGTGGGGCATGCGCAGCCATTTACTCAACTATTTCCAAATTCCAAAGTGATAAAGCTGATAGAATTGCTAAGGAATCCTGTAAAGCAAACAAGTTCAATGCACTTGGTTATGGATTTTGGATTATCCCCGATGCAAGAAAATGTGATCCTGGTACTGCATCAAAAGTACTTGAGACGGCTGTCTCCGATGCTCTACACCCTTTGAGAGGTGTTTCAAATGCTGTAGGGTGTGTCAGAATTAACGATTGGTACGATTATTCTGCCTACGTAGTCGTGCTACCATCACCAGATAACAATAGCTTTTGTGAAGGTAAAGGTATTACACATAGAAGTGCAACTTCCGATTCTAGCAGAGACATTCAATATGAAACTAAACGAAACGGACGCTAAAACTATAAAATGAATTAATATAATGAACTTATTTTCTATGAGATAAACATCTTTATCCTTGCTCAAATGGTAAAAGTTAGTTGAAAAACAACATAAATAAGTCTGTTTACATCCAACGATTTCTCGAGTTTAGTCAATTGGGGTGATTTGAGGCAAAGGTAGATGCATTTGATAGGATTTTGTTTTCTTACTAAAAGGGGTGTTGAGTCTAAAATGAAATACTAAATATGGTCTTGGGTCTTACCATGATACTACAAAATTTTCACTTGAAAAATCTTAGCTAGTATGTGCGTAGTACTATAATCATTCCAATTACCTTAGTCTAAACATCAGTTTATTATCGTCAATGCATGTCTTGTTTTACACATTTGATTGAGCCAAAGTCATGTTTAGTTTACAACAAAGATCGCTAAACTCCATGAATTATTTCAAAATCTCCCAATAGAAGAAGCACATCAGTTGGTGCAACTTTTTCTAATGATTAGCAAGCCAGGTAAAGAGAATCACGCCAAGCAACATACTAGATGGCCAATCATCTTAATCAACTTCTGGCTATCTTCATGGTAATGTCTGATGATTTATACATTTTAGTCAAATACAATAAACAACACATCAAGTGAATTAAATTGAATCAGTAAAATTTGTTAAAATGACAAATAGATATATGCTCTAATCTCTTATGCTCTTGTATTAACGACTCATATATTGTTGATATCTCCTCATCTGGTAGGATATAAGCATCACTGTCTTGATGTTTTTGGCTAGGCAGATGAAATTGTTCATCAACTGATATACTAGGTAATTCGAATTGCTCGTCGACTGGCGTTAACAATTTACTTGTTTGGGTATTCAAAGTCACAGACGGCGGTGTTAAGATTGGTGTCAAAGGCGGAGTTGATTGAGGTGTATTGATGTGATGATTATAGGAATTCCTTCTATACTTGACTAACTCTTCGAATGACCGTTTATTTGAGTGTTTGAAATAGTCAGATAGTCCTATGCCTAATAGAGGTATATATTTATGCTCGATGCTTCTTTCTTGAATGGTGGAATGTGGAAGATAGATAGTTTTATGAAGGATATCAGCTATTAATTTCACTACAGAAGCTAATTGTGTTGTTTCACCTGTTAAATACACTGCTGTGTCCTTATCTATGAAACCATTGTGAATGAAATAGTCTATGTAGCATCTTATTGTCAAGAACTGCGATTCAATAAGACATCGAGGATTCGCTCGTAGATCTCTAAACTCGTCTGTATTGTACCCTAGTTCATATCTGTAATAACCACTGATGTATTTACCATTCAGAGTTTGCTGTCTCTCTGGGTAATAAAAGCTGAACAATTTATTGTCTAAACCAACCGATCCACCGATATTAATAAGATTGACTAAGCTATTGAATGTATTCCAATTACCATTACAGTAAGCATCTCTTATAGATGATCTTGCTTTGCCTTGTTGATTTATTCTGATATAAGCTAATAAATAGTTGCTATCGTACGGATGATCGTATAGTTCTACAGTCGGTGGCAGTTTCTGTCTATCAGCTGACTTTTTAATTTGGAAAACTACATGATTGTCTTCACCTAAGCCAACTATAGTTCCACTGATTGAGGGTGATATAGCTATAAAGTATCCCAGAACTTTATCTATGGATGAGTATATTGTAATATCTCTACCAAAATCTCTATCCAGCTTGTAACTGTCGTCGTCAATTGAGAGTATAGTAATATCTGAATCTTCTAATAGCAAGTTTGTCAATCGACCCTGGCTATAGCTTTCCTTGGTGTCCTCATAATGCACCACTCTTAGGTTGTCATCCAATTTGAGAAACTTATTCTGGTTTTTTATTAAGATCTTCATCGTACGACATTTACATTATAAAATTCAATTCCTCCTCAATTAGCTTTTCGTTTTAGGGGACTTTGTCAATTGCCGGCTGGATGCACCCTTAAAATTTTATACGGGTCTAGATCCTTGTAAGTATTTTCTTGTTAATATTTAATAGCAAGTATATAGATACCCCAATTTCTATTTCTATTTTTCCTTCAGGCGTCATTCTGACGTCGGTAGCTATTAACAAAAACGTTCTAAAAAGGCAACTATAATGAATAAAGTTGTCTCACTTTATTATAACGTATATTGTCTTTATTTTATTGTAAATTCATTAGTTGTACCTGAAAATACACTCGGTGGACCTTAAGTACAAGTGCTTGGCTTAGAGTTTCTTCTTTAGATTTGTTTCCTTTTTATTGAACACAAATGTATATTAATAGCACTTTTGATTTTATTTTATATTATACCCTAGCCAATCTAAGATAGCCGCAGCATGCTTAACGATCAGACCTGGAAGCTGTCTACTGCATTCTTGCTTCTCCACCAAGAACAAACTTACAACACTCTTTAAGAAACCTTTAAAGCAAAAATGCGCTCATTCACTGCATCAGCTTTATTAGCCCTCGCCGCATTCACATCCGCTCAAGATGTCAACTCTTCTATGGAAGGTGTCGTCGCAACTGGTACAATGGGTAAGACCAACCCAGCTGAACCAACCATGCAAGCGGGTAAGGGTGACTCAGAGGCCAGACTCGTTACTGTCAACTCCATTGATGTGAGTCGTCTTGTTTGTCGGAAATTTTTCTTAACACTCTCAGGACTGGTGTATTTTCGGTCCAAAGGATGAAGGCAAGACTATCGGTGAGACCGAAGCTGAGCAAGTTGCTTGGTGTACTCAACCAAGAAACAACGCAAGACTCATTCCAGAAGGTACAATCAAGGCTGCTCACTTCATCAAGACTCCATTCTACGTTCAAGTCGTAGGTTGGGGTGACTTCACCAAGATTGGCCTTAAGGATGGTGACTACGGTGGAGAACTCGACCCACACGGTGCTACTGGTGATGGTAACCCAGTTGGTGGTAACGTTACCTCAAACATCTCAGGCTCTGATGTCCACTACGCCGAATGGATGGAGTTCCTCTCTTACGAGCAAGTCTGTCTCAGAGTTTGCACAGCTGGTAACGAAACTTACCCAGCATCGTAAGTGAAAATGAAGTTTTTCGGAACATTCTAACAATTTCTTAGTGTTATGTGTGAGCACAAGCTCGATGAAATGGGTTGTTCATTCATTATGCCTGGTGACTACGAAGAACAAAACTTCCAAACATGTGATGCCGACCCAGCATACCCACCAGGTATGTTCCCAGTCGGTGAGAACTCATACAGCTCTTTCGCACAAAGATACACTGGTACTCTCACTCAAGAAGGTGGTCAACTCACAACTTACACCATTGGTGACACCGCTACTCCATCTAGCGCAGCTATGACACCTTCCTCATCAAACTGTGTTACTCAATCTAGCTTAAATGTTCCTAAGCAATCCACAAAGTCTACCACCGATTCTAATGGAAAGCCAACTCAAGATGTTACCACAAACGGTGGAGGTGCTAGTAACCAAGATGGTGACTCTGCTGCTCAATCATACAATGGCTTGATCGGCTTGGTCTCCGCATCTTCAATCGCCCTCCTCGCTGGTGCAGCTATCTTCGTTTAAAGTTAGTGTATCTCTCCCGGATGGAGTTACCGTTTTTGTTTTACTTTTACTCGGCTCGACTTTTTTATATGTTAAACCTTCGACAGTATATCAAATTGACTAATCTTTATTGATTGTTCAATCACTTTAATATCACCCATATCTCCAACCACCTTCTGTACGAACATTACAATATATGAGCGCCTTTATCTTCCTAAAAGTATAAATTGATACAAAATACAAAGAAATTAAACAATTATAAAGCGAAAAAATGAAAAGCAAAGAATTGAAGAGAAGGGTATTCCTGTTTTTCCCAGAGTGAAAAAAGAAAGCTGATATATCCCATCTAGGGAATCAGCTTATTTGTCCGTGTGTGTATTATTAAAGGTATTACTCAGGTGTTCCTTCACCCTCTAACTGTTGTGCGATCTCGAGAATGAGACTGATTTCCTCGTGTTTGCTAATATTATGCTCATCAACGAATGACTCTCCATCGAGTATTTGTCTAGATGACATCCTCGATTTAGAATTTGGCACAGCTGTTCTGACGACGAACTCCCTAATAGTGTTTGATGTCTCATGAGGTAAGTCCGGCAAACCTAATGCTAGTTTATTGAAGAGAGCGCCCTCATCGTATTCGGCATATGGCGGCATACCAGTTACCATCTCATACGTCGTCGCAACTAAGCTGGTTAGTTTCATAATAATAATAACTATGACACTCACTTAAACTCCATACGTCAGATTTATGCGTATATTGACCGCCGTCTTGTACTAATTCTGGAGCCATCCAAAATGGTGCACTTATAGTATCGCTCACTGGATAACTTTGAGCTTGTACAGCGTTGGCGAAATCAGTCAATATTGATGTACCATTTTGTGAAATCATGATCGTATCAGATCTGACATCCCTGTGTATAATCTGTTTAAATCTCAAGCATTCTAGTGCTTGTAAGATATCATAGACAATACGTCCAATTTGTCTTTCATTTAGTTGTAAACCACTGTCAATTAGCGAAATTATATCTGTCAGTGATCTTGTCATTAATGGCATTACTAGCGTTGCTACTGGTGATCCATCCCTCATAGTTAAGAACATTTCCTCGATCGGTAGAATATTTGAAGAATTAAGTGATTTTATTATCGATAATTCATTATGTAAATTTGATAACCTTTGACTTTCATTACTCTTCTGGACTATCTTTAAAGCTTTGTTGTGGAATTGGTAGATATGACCACTCATACCCATAGCTATGATAACGCGATCTTGGACTGGATAAAGGGATTCTACGTCACCCTCTGTAGCAAACTTGCTAAGAGCGTTTTCGACCTCACTTGTTGTCTCCTGGGTTGGTGATGGAGGAGGTGGTATTTCTGGTGTTGTTTCATTTGTTGGTATGTCAAACACCATAGAGTTATCTGCAACTTTAGCGGTTGAGGCACTACTTTCGCTCACATTATCGTCATCGTCGTTGTTGCTGTTTTCGGCATTTCCCAGCACATTTATACCCAAGCCAGGTGTATCAATTAATGAGAATTCAGTACCGTCATCATCTTCAACGAGATCATCGAGATTGTTTTGCGGTTGTATGTCTTTAAGGTATTCGCCTGTTAAGTCATCTTCATCAGCTACTGATCCCGGCGTCGATGAAATTGAGGTCTGCCGCCGTGTTCTGTCCATAACGATAAGAGAAGATCTTGATCGTTTGCGAGTCTCGACCTTCTTTTGCAATTCCGATTTTGGTGAGTTTGTGCTATCTATTGAACCGCGATGGAGTGATGGATGAATTTGCGTGTCCGGGGATGTCGTACTTTCTGATAACTCGAAAGTGTGCTGATCAATTTGTAAGGGTGATAATTGAATAGATAAACCAGATGGGCTTTTGATCATATCCCAATGAATACCTTCATCATTTTCGTCGACATCGTGAGGCGAATCTAACTGGGGGTCGAAATTATTATCAACATCTTCGTCATAATTATCCTCCTCCTCTAAACCGCCATAGACATCGTCTTTCTCGCCTTTCACACCATGACGAGCATCAATCTCCTTCCGTATTTTATCATTTGACAGGTATTGGTCTTGAGCTGCAGCAAAAGATCTGGGAACTGTGTAGCGAGGAACTTCCTTAGTGCTCGCGCTGGCACTGCTATTAATGTATTCGTCAATACTACGCGGCTGATGGCTAGACTTGGTTGAGGATCTCAAAGAAGTATCTAAATCAACACCTTCCTCTAGTGTAGGAGGTTCCCATCTCTGTTTTGATGCTGTGCTGGGCGTTTTAGATACTTTCGGCGGTGACCAACGCTGTTGAGAGATTTTTGTTGGAGATTTTTGAGGAAGTAAACTATCACTACGGGTGGATACATCAGAGTCGTTACGTACGAACTTCGGCCGGTTAGTGGTGTTGGTTGTAGTGTGATGGAAAGTGGGTCTAGTGGCCGTATCTGCTGTCGCTGGTCTACGTCCTATCTCCGGTCTTTTTGAGGATGATGTCGGACCAAAGTTAATAACGGAAGAGCGTCTAGTCGCAGCGTTTTGTATCAAATCAGACGATCTTTTTGTACGTTTTTCAGAGGTTGAGGACCGCTCTAGAGCTTTCATTACACCACCACTCCAGTCCTCATCTTCATCCCCGATTCTGAGTTCAGGGATGGAGAGCGTGGATAAAGTAGAGCGGGTGCTATCATTTGAGCGTGACTTGTGCTGGTTGATTGTGGGCGTATCTAGACCAGCTTGATAGCCAAGTTCAGAGAGCTGATTGGCCCAGCTGGGAGGTAGACCAGACATGGTACCGTCTACGTGTATTAAATGCTTAATCGGGGGTCAGATAGAGTACTTGTAAGTGAAAGCAATGAACGCACTTCGATCTTATTAGGGAGAGTGATACCTGCGTCGCCCTGCTGTACGCCATCCTGATAGTAAATATCTGAATAGCTATTGTCGTCCTTCTTTTTCAAAGATTTTGGTATAAACCTCTTCTTTATACTGTCATTCATCCTGACAGTCACCGTCTGAGCGATAAAGTTCAACTAAAAATGTCAGAAATAAAACCTAAGCGGCCATCAAAGATTGGTCAATACGAGGTATTGCAGACGCTTGGTACCGGTTCATTTGGTAAAGTCAAGCGTTAGTCAGCAGTTTAGCTAAGCTTACATACGCTTACATACAACCTCTAGTCGCTGTACACGCACTCACTGGCCATAAGGTGGCTATGAAGATATTGAACAAGCGTAAAATACACAGTTTAGATATAAGTTCGAGGGTTAAGCGTGAGATCCAATATCTGAAGCTACTACGCCATCCTCATATAATCAAGCTGTAGGTAGATTATTTACTCATACGCTTTCTCTTACCTGCTATTTAGATATGAAGTTATTAGTACGCCTACGGATATTATTATGGTCATGGAGGTAGATCATACCTTATACGGAAATACACCTACTAACTGCTTTTAGTATGCTGGGAATGAATTATTCAATTATATAGTAGAGCGCGGCAAAGTGTGTATATTACACTTCCCTATACAGATCCCTAACTCCCCCTTAGATGCCGGAAGATGAAGCACGGAGATTCTTCCAGCAGATCATCTGCGCCGTAGAATACTGCCACAGGCACTCTATAGTACACAGAGATCTCAAACCAGAGAATCTCCTATTGGATGATTTCAATATGGTCAAAATCGCCGATTTCGGTTTATCAAACATCATGACGGACGGTGACTTTTTAAAGACGAGCTGTGGAAGTCCCAATTACGCAGCACCAGAAGTTATCTCTGGAAAGCTCTACGCTGGCCCAGAGATTGATATCTGGAGCTGTGGTGTCATCCTCTACGTCATGCTCTGCGGTCGACTGCCATTTGACGATGAATTCATTCCAAACCTTTTCAAGAAGATTAATGGTATGCTCTATACTTTTATGGCTTCTTTAATAACCCCTCGATAGGCGGTGTATATCACCTACCTAGCTACCTCTCACAGGAGACAAAGAGTCTTCTCTCTCAAATGCTCGTAGTCGACCCTGTCAAGCGTATAACCGTCCCAGAGATCAGGGAACTCCCCTGGTTCAAGGTTGGTCTTCCAAAGTATCTCGAACCTCTCCCACCGGCGACGACGCCTTCAAACGAAGATGAAAAGAAATCACCGGAGGATATTATCGCCGAGGGCGAAGAAATTAGTCCAGATTTAGGCATTATCGACAGAAACATCGTCAACGACTTGGTCGAGAAAATGGGTCCTTTCGATATCGAACAAATCATTGAAGAGTTGAAAGCTGAAAATGAGAATCAATTTAAAGTGGCTTATCAACTCGTGCGTGATCACAAACGTATGGTTCAAACGGCCGGTGATAGGCAAGACCAAGCGATGGATAATTTCCTCTCTAGCTCACCACCTGCTTGGAATGCGGGTTTGGAACACATGACAGGCTCCAGAAGGTCTACATCTATTAAAAGAAAAGCAAGAAATAGCCCACAAGACCAACAACCAGCTGTCGAAGATAATGACGAATATGACGATTTTGATGGCCTCGATGATTACGATTTGGAGGAGCGTTTTACAGTTTTAGATAGCTCATTACCTCAAAACAATGACGAAGATAGTTCTCAGGCATACAAAATGGAGTCGCTCAAGCTTAACGACTCACATAAATCAACTAAAAAAGACCCAACCAAGGTCCTCCAAAGCAGAAGCTCACAGCCAATATCGGTTGAGCCTATGTCAGCGATGCCATCATCGACTGTACCGGAAGAACGGATTGCGAAAGATACCATTAAGCATACCCAACGTGGTGATGCCCCAGTTCCTCAACAAAGCAAGGAGAAATCAACTCAACAGCAATCAACATCCGTGAAGAAATCCAAAGCATCCAAATGGCATTTCGGTATAAGGTCGAGATCACCACCTATGGAAGTCATGCTTGAAATATATCGCACATTAAAATCACTCGGTATGGAATGGAAGAAAAAGGATTTACCTGCGAAACCACCAAATTCAAATGCACATCAAGATGACTTGCAAATTCCACAAGATTTGTTCTTCGTTGAGACAAGATCAAGAATCAAGAATGTGATTATCAGAATGGATTTACAATTATATAGAGTCGATGAGAGTAACTACCTCGTTGACTTTAGACTAGTTGATTATTTCCCTATACCGCCAACATCAGAAGATTACATTCGATTTGACAGTCATGAAAACTCAGCTGAGAGTTCGCCAGGTGTGAAGAGTCCAGGTGAATTTAGCAATAATACATCGGAGGGTCATTCAGCACCGAATGTCGACAGACTTTACGACGCTAATCAGAAATTACAACAATCTCAACAAGCGGGCGACGTTTGCTCGCCATTTTTGTTCTTGGATTGTGCATGTAAGCTTATTGTCGAACTTGCAGGTGCGGGTGGATGAAGATAGTATAATGAGCACCTTAATATCAAGGAAAGACAATAAAGATGATGCTTATGATTTTTCTTTTTTGATTACCACCACGTGTTTGTATAAATTTATGCATTTGATTTACATTAGTTGTTTGATTTGCCTGGTCTGGCGACGATACCTGCTGAGGCTTGGTTGGTTGGGAAGACGAGTGTATTGGCGACCTGTACGTGTGGTGGACGGCTGGTGATCCAGATGATCTCCTCTGCTATGTCTTCTGGTGTAAGAGGGTCTAAGTCCTTGTAAACGTTGTCTGCTTGCTCCTTATCGCCTCTGAATCTAACAACAGAGAATTCAGTTTCAACAAGGCCTGGCTCTACTTCCGAAACGCGTATAGGTGTGCCTACGAGTTCTTTCATGAGTGAGCTCGTAAATGAACGGACAGCATGTTTGGTGCTGCAATAGATTGAACCTCTCTGGTATGGTTCTAAGCCTGCTATACTGCCCAAATTAACGACGTGTCCTGCGTTACGCTCTTTGAAATGATTGACGAAAATTTGTGTCAATTTTATGAGACCGATAACATTTGTATCAAACATGGTATCGACATCATCATCATTTATACTTCCAACCTCTTCCAAGCCCTTAACGAGTCCAGCGTTGTTGACAAGGATGTCAAACGCCTTGAATGACGTGCGTTGGAAGAATTGATTAATTTCTTCCCTTTTTGAGATGTCCAGATTAACAGCCTCGTAGTTTCCACGAGGGTTGAGTTCTCTCGCTTGTTTGACTATCTCCTCTAGTTTTTCGGCTCTCCTAGCCGCAAGAACGACGTTGGCGCCTGCTTTAGCGTAAAGTAGTGATGTAGCAGCTCCTATACCACTCGATGCACCTGTTACCAATACATTCTTACCCTCTATTTGTGATATTAGACACTCTAGTTATAAAGTGAATATTATATACTCACGAAGTCTCTGTGTTGATAAAACTGACATTTTCTTTCTGTTTATGATGAAAGTACTGATAATTGAAGTAATCTCGCTCTTTTCTTGGTCACCATCACGTCAATCGTGCAGTATATTGCATTATGTGAGTATATTAACTATACAATATAGTATTCAAACTCATACTTCCCTTAGGACACATTTGTTACCAGCTAATTTGCTGAAAGTTGGTACAAGTTGTTTAAATATACCTAAAACTGACGACATATCAGCTATTCGCTCCTAGACCCCCGCTACCATATGCTAAACCTCTAGAGAGAGATCCAACACGCTCAAAGTCTAACGCACAATCTGGAATCGGCGAGATTTTGCATTCCCTCAAGGAAGAGCAGGAAGATAGGCGGGCGAAGCAGAATGGAATATTAGACGAGGATATCGAATCAAATGATCTACAAGTTAAGCTTGCAGAAGTCTATCAAGTAGCTATAAGGAAGGCTGAACGACAGAAGAAACGTCAGGAGAACTTCAAAAGAGCTTTAGAGCACTACAAACCAACAGAAGATATTGAAGCTATTGGTGATCCGTTCAAGACACTCTTCATAGCGAGGTTGTCTGTTGAAACTACCGAGAGTGACCTTCGTAAGGAGTTTGAAGTTTACGGTCCTATTGAGAGAGTTAGAATTGTCAGACATAAAGACACAGGAAAGAGTCGTGGCTATGCTTTCCTCATATTCGAGAAAGAGCGCGATATGAAAGGTATGTGATCTTCTGCAGATTGTTGAAAACTTCTCACAATATACAGCCGCATACAAGGATGCAGAAGGCCTTAAGATTCATGGAAAGAGGATATTAGTAGATGTTGAACGTGGGCGTACAGTTAAAGGATGGAAACCACGCAGATTGGGCGGTGGACTGGGTGGTAAACCTAAAGTTGTTATCCCTGACATTGCTCCTCCAAGGGCACCACGGTGAGTGTGCTGCTATTACGATAACTCTCACTAACGTCCAGCTCAGTGGTGGTGGTGGATTCAGAGGTGGTCCACGTAGAAGTGAAGGTGGTGGAAGATTTGGTCCACCAGGGGGCGGTCGATTCGGGTGAGTAATCGAGTGGGAAGATAGAATAAGCTACTAACTAGTCCCGACAGACGGGATCGCGATGGACCGCCGCGATTTGACAGAGACAGAAGCCACGGAGATCGTGATAGATACGGTGATAGAGACCGCGATCGTGACAGAGACCGTCCAATGCGCCAATGGGGTGGTCCACCTAGGGATCCACCGAGAAGGTCATTTGGCGGCTTCAAAAGGGAATATGAAGGTGGAGACGATCGCGATTCAAAGCGTTATAGGTATTAAATTAAAAATTATTGTAACAAACAATGAATTCATTTATATTTCTCAATTTTCTGTCCTTCTTCTCTCCTACGATGGAAAGATTAGATAAAAAGCGGAAACTGAAATCATTCGATGAACTTTTCGCTGGAAATGACGTAAATAAAGTAAAAGAAGCTAAGATAGACGATATTAAGACAGCTGATATACGCTGGTTAGCGCTGGGCGCGAGTGGTACAATAGTAGATAAAGACTCAGATCGCGCCTATTACTGGCCAGTCAAAGCAATAGACGACGATGAAGTTGAACTGTTCGGTGATGATGGGCATGGCTTCCAGTGAGTGCCATTCTCAAACGCACAAACATAGACTAACGCGAGACGATACAGACGTAGGATCAATGTAGACAACAACAAATTAGAGAAATTTAAGAATCTACAAACTAATGCACCAAGGTATACCACGAAATCTACAGATAGTCCATTCTTTTACCCGAGTTTTTCACCGTCATCGACATTGGTAGATGCATTCAAAGCTGCTGTGAAGAGCGCAGAAATCGATGATGATGAGAATGACGATGAGCTTCCAGATGTCAGCATTGCACACCATTTCTCACCGCCGGTTAGCCAGCTGACCACACTCACGGAATCGCCGACCAGTTCCCAGCAGACGCTGCAAGTTGGTGCGGGTGTTAGCTTACCAGATCCAGATATCGATATCCAAGGAAAGGAAGGTGTGCTGGCGAAATACACCAAGTCTTCCGATATACGTTGGCCAGCGAGAGTGATCGCATTCAACGACCCACATTATACCGTAGAATTCAACGACTGCATAAAGAAGAAAATACCACGGGATTGGTTTTACACGTCCGCCGAGAAAGGATTTCGAAGCTGTGAGGTTGGTCAATTGGAAATTATACCACAAAAGAGAAAACGTCTATCACAGAATCACACACTCCCAGAGGTCATTCCCCCTGTGGAAGAGTTTTCTAAACTTGATATTGACATGCAAGTGCGACTTTGTCTACCAATCGTAGATGACATCATAAACGAGAAATATAAACCTGCGCTGAAGAAGCACAATCAATTCATAAAGGGAGGCGAATGTCGTAAGCATATCACCCAAAATGTCTGTTACGGTGTTTTTAGCAGTCATCGGGATGATATAGTTGAATTGATTAGGGATTATTTGAAGGTGTGTGAACTTCCACATTCGTGAGTGATTTCTAATCCATTATACAGCCAGGAGAGCAAAACAGAGAATCTAGGCCCACAGGAGC
Source organism: Wallemia mellicola CBS 633.66 (assembly GCF_000263375.1). Taxonomy (NCBI): domain Eukaryota; kingdom Fungi; phylum Basidiomycota; class Wallemiomycetes; order Wallemiales; family Wallemiaceae; genus Wallemia; species Wallemia mellicola. The sequence goes on from NW_006531970.1 coordinate 116,174, forward strand.
AGAATCCTATGAACAGCTTTCATCCTCCGAGAGGGTGGCTTATATGCTTGACGTCTTATTTCCAGAGGTACTACTCCAAGTAATCATACACTCTGAAGGGTTAAACAAAGGTAATGAGGAGGATTATAACAAAGCAAATGCCATACTCAGGCGCGAATCAATCGATAGAGATTGGATAGATAGGATATACGCTCAGAGACAGTTTCTTGATGAAACAAAAAAGGTGGAAGAAGAACCAGAACAACTGTACTTTGTATCAGGCAGGCCGCAACGGAATAAATTAGTAAGACGGTGATTTGTTTTTTGTTTACCGATTGTATCACCGTGATTAATCCGGCTTATCTATCCATACCTCGATGATCGAATTTCCTAAGACGCAATCTGTGGATAATATATGCATTCCTAATGACGTAAAAGCAAAGCGAAGGCGTCCACTTAGTTTGCCCTCGTTCGACTTCCGCTTGATTGCAGCAACGTTGAGGTCAAACAAAACGGAAAGTTACAAGGATGTCCTAAACCACAGGAGAATTGAGTTAGGTATAGATACTCTTAAGAGGGCAGTATCTGCCGACAGGGAGAAAGACGATGAATTGGCCTGTATGTACACCCTCAGCCATAAACAAACATTCATAGAACGTTTGAACAGATGAGGCTTACTTCCAAGCAATGGATTCTATATTTAGTTCTCTCAATTCTGATCGCGAGTTTGATAAGGAATACATAGAAAAACGAATAAATTGCCACTTGAACAAGCTCGGTTTAAGGCCAGTAGCTTACGATAACGATAAGGATGTCAGTTGGAGAAGTTTTGTTATCGATAACGCGGTATCAGCTGCGGTATTAGCTAAAAAGTCAAAGGTGGGCTTTTATAACGCAATCTTTGCACTAAATGACGTCTAGATACCGGAGTACATCTACAGAATGATAACTGGTTTATTGGACACATTATATGAACTAAACTCTAAGCTAGAACTTTCTACTAAACTAATAGGGGCTTTTGATAAGACAGTCACGCTTTTTCTTCGCCTGGATGGTAACTTCGATCTCCACCAATGGGCGTCTGAGATTAGCTGGACATTATGGGAGGCGCTGCTGAGAGCTTCTATAGCCTTTGCACAGGCTGACTCAGCTGGTACACATAACTCACGTAGTCGCCCGCGTGACCGGGAGGAAAGTGATTTTAAAGTAGAAACGATAGAGAAGAGTTAATAGAAGGTTTTGCTAATTATAACTTTGTATTTCGTAATATTTCGATACTATTTCATTAAATTACTCTTTATTCTCTTGTTCTCCAACGTCGATGTCGTCGACAACAAACATTGTGCATATAGACAGCAGCGATGAAGAACCGAGCAAACCTGATATCATAGATCTCACTAGCGATACAGAGGATATCACTATAAAGCCAAAACCGAAACCTCCACCACCACCTGCGCCGGTTAGATTCAACCCGCACTCAGCTTCCGCGCCGGTTTGTATTGGTGAAATATCTTGTATGGCCTTGATAATGATCCCCAGCAACTATATACAGACACCACCAAACATCTGGAAGGATGTTCGATTGGCTTATGTACCACAACTCAAACAATCAGCTCAATCATCACCACAAGAGACTATTAGAGTATACCCACCAGCTGAACTGCTTGGCCAGGCTCCAGGTGCATCCGTTGGAGCGGGTCAGATGCGCATACAGGATAGTTTTGCGGTCGTTGATAGACGCACTGCTGGTGTTCTCGGTCCACTGATGTTACAGCGGTGCGTGCGCATTGAGGGTGTCGTTAAAACAAAGGACGGTAGCGTAGGTTCACCTTATTTCATCCAATCTAAACTCACGTTGTTGTAGCCGATGATGTTGCCAATGAGATTGCTTTTATTTACCAGAAGGGATCTTATGGAGAAGATTGCACATGTCATTCTACAATCTGGTATATCAATTGATGCTCCGTTAATGTACGATCCTAAGAAACACTGTAACGCTCAGTATCAATTACCTGCAATAGTATCAGATATAAAGCAGCGGAAGACCTTAAATCGTTTTGGGGATTCACCATTTATACCTCCGCATAGTTTACTCAATAATGGTTCATCCTCTCTAAACTCTTACTCTTATCGTCCTCAATTTTCAGGCAATTCGAAAACAACAGAAATCAATCGCTCTGTCCAAGCAAACGAAATGCTCGGCAAGATTAGTGTTGATAATGAATTACCAGAGACTGAACCTTCAGATGAAGTTAAAACCACTCTTTATCCTCATCAAAAAGCGGCTCTAACATTCTTATTAGAAACGGAACGTGAACCACGCAGGAAAACAGATCTATCTGACAAATTCTCATTTTGGAAGCAAACTAAAGATAAGAAGAAGTATCAACATATTATTACTCATAATTACCTCAATAAGGAACCCCCTGGTTGTCGTGGCGCAATCCTGGCGGACGATATGGGTCTTGGTAAAACCATTTCAGTTGTTGCTTTGATAGCATCCACGAGGGAATCAGCTCATGAGTTTGCTTCTACTGAATTGGAGGTCGATTCCGATACAACACCAAAAAGAGAGGAAATGCCAGCGCCACCTACTTCTCAGTTTAGTAACTTTGCTATACATGGCATGCCTACTAGCAATACAGGTGCTACAGATGCATTACGAATGGAAGATGATGATACACTAGAGGGTAAAACACAGAAGATGCGTCGACAACGCCAAGAGCGTATAATTACAAGAAGTAAGGCAACAGTTATTGTTTGCCCTCTATCCACACTTAGCAATTGGGAAGAACAGTTCTTGGATCATATGGCCGTCCAGCCACGTTTTTATCGTCATGATGAGAGGCCTAAGAAGAAGAACGATGGTGCTTTGCATATTTATATCTACCATGGTAATGGTCGTAAAAGAGAGGCATCGTTTTTGAGAAAATTCGACGTCATTTTGACAGCATTTTCGACTGTCGCGACAGAATTTAGCAAGCAACAAGCAGCTATTGACAAACTAGAAAAAGCCGAAGAACAGTGGGATGAGATGCTTAAAAATGGTACAGCTTATAGTAGTACGGCTGCTACTACTGATGGTTTCAGTGATGACGACGTTACTTTCATCAAATCGGGAAGCTCCTCCATTAAACCTACCAAGTCTACAGCATCGTCAGCATCTAATTCATCGACGACTAAGGGTAAAGGTAAAGGTAAACGTAAGAAAAAGGGTGAAGGTGATGAAATTGAAGGGCTCTGTCCCGAGCTACTAGCAGAGATGCGAGAAAATGTAGTCAATGCTGCCTCACCATTGCAGCAAATTGAATGGTTTAGAGTAGTTCTTGATGAAGCACACTATATTAAGGATCCATCGACGATGATGTCTAAAGCTGCTTCTGAAATGGCCGCTAACAGGCGACTATGCTTGACTGGTACACCGATACAGAACAAAATTGAAGATTTATACGCCTTGTTGAGGTTTTTGCATCTAGAACCATTCGATCAACGAGAAACGTGGAACACGTATATCGGTTTACCTATTAAAAGTAATCTCAACGTTGGATTTGCTAGAATTCAGATCATCATGAGACATATTACAATGCGTCGTACAAAGGAAATGAAGAACATGGATGGCACCCCAATCGTTACGCTACCCGATCGATCAGATGAACTCAGGTCATTAGAATTCAACCCTCGAGAGAGAGCTATTTACGACAATCAGCATGGGAAATCGAAGGGCAAATACGTTGAACTTCGTGATTCCGATGGTCTTTCACGTGGTGGTTTTATAAGCATTTTACAGGTACGTTACGTTAAATTCTGCAATTTAATTTAACATAACGCTATAGGAACTTCTCCGCTTGAGAATGATTTGCGATCATTATTGTTTATGTCCAGATGCTGTCAATGCTTTTGCTGAATCACCTACAGCCCAAGCCCAAGCGATCTTCCAAGTCATGCGCGATTCCGAAACGGCGAATTGCATTGACTGCTATTACGATTTTGTGCAGTCTCAAGCCCCAGGTGCACAAAAAGAGGAGGAAGAAGATAAGCCATTAGTGGAAGATAAAATCTTCAAAAAACCAAAGTTGGAAAGTTCCTCCAACACTCCACAATCAACAGGCTCAGCGATGGTGCTCCCAATAATGAACCTTCAGTGTAATCACTTGATTTGTAGCAGCTGTATCAAGAAACACGTACGCAATTGGCCAGAATTTGAATCATTCCAATGTCCAGATTGTAAAGAAGTCGTTAGCGATGCAACACAAGTAATTCAAATCGACAATTTCAACGAAACATTCGCAAGTGTTGAAAATGATCTATCCGTGTTTGAAAATGAAGTATCAACATCAAAACGTAAGAAGAAAATCGAAAAACCAGAAGAGTTTTCAACAAAAATAGAAGCATTATTGCATGATTTAGCAGAAATTTCAACAACTAATCCACATTCATCTAACTTTAACACCCTGAACTTTGATGCGGATATCAAGGCAGTACCTAATAAGACTATCGTATTTAGTCAATGGACTAGTATGTTAGATCTCATTGAATTTGGCTTAAGGGAATGTCAAATTGGTTTTAGTAGACTTGATGGTTCCATGCAACGTGATCAGCGTGCTCATTCACTTGAAAGACTTAAGAATGATCCTAAATGTGAAGTCATGCTTATTTCCCTTAGAGCTGGTGGTGTTGGATTGAATTTAGTAGGTGAACTATATTTTCTAACGACAATTACTAATGATTTTTCTAGACAACAGCCAATAGGGTCTATATGATGGATAGCTGGTGGAACGTAGCTGTTGAAAATCAAGCAGTCGACAGAGTCTGTCGTATCGGCCAAAAGAGACCAGTACAGGTAGTCAGATATATAATTCAGAACACTATTGAAGAACACATTCTTGAGATTCAAGAACGAAAGACAAGACTTTTCAAAGGTGTTCTTGGTTCAGGTCGTCAACGCTCTAAGGAAGAGGAGCGTAAGGAAATGTTGGAAAACATAGCTATTATGTTTGGTGACTCACCCGACTCAGTTCATAAGCCTAATTGAGTCATCTATTGTTGTATTTCTTTTACACTTAGCTGTAAAGTTCATCCCTCACATATAAGCATGTATAATTATAATTATCTATTTTAAACGTGAAATTTATTTATTTGTATCAAGTATAAATATTAAAGTACATTATTTGTAGATTATCACTTTACCACTGCCATTTCCACCAGCAATGCTAATGTTATCTAAATCAGTAGCAGGTTTAGCGGACACTACGGCTGGTACAGCTGTTATTGAATTAGAATCAATATATTCTACTATAGGTTTGGATTTATCTCGCTTTGTCCAGACCTCAATGGACCTTTTCATTGATGGAGATATAAATGTTATAGGTATGCCAGCATTTGGAAGTGGATTGATCCATTGCATTCTGAAAACAGAAAGCCATCTACCCGTTTCATTGTTATGCTTAATGGAGTATGATTGCTTGAGCGTATTATCGAACACTCTGATCGTGTTATCAAACGATGTGGAAAGTATACTATTACCCGTCGGAGAGTAATAAGCTGAAGTTACAGCTTTGCCCAGGGTAAAATCCTTCACGAGACCCTTATCTTCGATTTCATCATAGTAAGGCAAATCACCTTTTTCTTCCACGACAGGTTTTAGTTTTTTCGTATAGTCTTTAACTACCCGTAGATCCCATATACTGACAGAACGATCGTTTGATGCTGTACATATCTCATGATGATTTGCAGGGTTGATAGAAACGGAGCCCAACTTATGACTAGAGAGGATATACCTCACACCTCTGTCTTTTGTTCTGGTGTCTTTGAGAGATAGACCGCCGCCATTATCAGCTATGTGCAACAGGTTTGGACATTGATTGGACATGTCAAGATGGGTGACGAGTCGATTGGTCTCTTGGTCGTAGCTATCGTTACAGCGGAAAACTTGACTAGATATACCGCTTTCAAAGTCCAATTGACGTATGGAACAGTCGTAGCTGCATGTGAAAGCATTCCGGGAATTCTGGACATCAAATCTTATGCACGAGAGTGCGTATTTGTTGGCGTGTGGCTGTAATCTCCAAATCTGCGATGTATCTTCCTCCGTATCGTAGCGAAGTATACCAAGTTGACCGTATTTGTCACCCGCAAATACTAACTCGGATTCTTTGTCAGGATGGTATTGCATGGAATGTATGCGATTCGCAGTAACACTCTGGATTGTTCTCAATTGAAGTGATTCCATTCGTTCTTTGAATTTGTCTATTGTTTCATCGCTGTTGGTATTATCTTCTTCATCAGCTATATGTGTTGGACGCATTACAGGTGCCCGTGACTGGAGATAGGCTGAGAGTTGTTCTGCATCATGCGCATCTGTCTCTTCGTCGTTCTCATCATTATCATCATCATTGTCGCCCTCTTCTTTTTTCACTTTGGGATTTCTGTCACCATTGATTATATAATCGACCGGATCACTCTTTATGAGTTCTAATAGAGACATATCCTTCTCTCTTGTCTTAAACTCAAGCTCACGCCTTTGTTGTTTCAAACGCGCTTCTCTTTCCATGTCATATTCAAGTTGCTCACGAGTTGCTTTCTTATCTTCTTCTGTCGTCGGTACACGTCTCGATGAGCGTCGTGGTGGCTCAGTTGGTGCATTCTCCTTCTTTACTTTCTTCGCAGGCTTCTCCTTTGGTTTCTCGTCACGCTGTCTCTTACCGAAGACCTCAGTAGAGGCTTGGCCTAATCCCAGTTCCTCAAGCAGTTTATTATTTTCCTCAATATTCTTCAAGCGCTGTCTCTCACTGTTCGTACACTCGTCAAATAAAGTCAAAGATAAGAAAACAATGCATACTATTCTGAGCTCATTCTTTTGGTATATTTCCTCTTTGGATATTCTTTACTGTTTGTCTGTGTGATCGTTAAATTCGTTCTGCAAGGTGCGTTTAAACTAACAACTTTTGCTTTCTAATTTCAGTTAATTGTTCGATAAGTAGCAATTGATCGTTCTTTGTCAAATTTCCACCTTTTACGTTCTTCACTCTTTCGTAAGACTTGTCTATGTTAAGTTTGAGTTCTTTTGCCTGGATTTGTGAGATAACCTCGCACTAAGAGCCGCTCACTTACTGCTTTTGATGCTTCTTGTGTATTACCGCTGCTGAGCTTCTCTGTAGTCTCTGCTATAAGTGGAAGTAAAGATGAGAAACTATCGTCAGCCATGAGGAATGAAGGAGTGAATAACGGAATTTTATGAGAGAAAGTTTTTATTATAAGGGTTGCTGTTGTAAAGAGTATGTAATAGATATATTTGAATGTTATAGTACTCTCAGACTAGTTGCTTCTACGGCTGTCACATCACCACAGCAGCTAAACAGCAGAACCATCGTGAGGGCAGCTATGAGACTGCGTCTGTAACCAGGTAGCGTCCTACTCATCGTCAGAAAAAGCTTCAGAAAAACTTCACTATGTAAATCCGGACATGATGAATTTGATTGATTTATAATAGAAAAATGTAATCTCGCATTTAATCTACAATTTAATTAATAAATAATTTCCATTTATTTTGTCCATAATTTTTTTATTTGGCGGCCACTTTCAAAAGATTTGAGAGCAGCCTTCTTGCACGATACGAGCGTGAATTAAGGTATTCCTAAATTCAATAAATAGTACAGCAAACTAACTAAATAAAGTGCAGACAATGGTCAACCTCAGATCACAGAAGCGCATTGCTGCTGCCGTCCTCGGATGTGGTAAACGTAAGGTTTGGCTCGACCCAGCAGAGCAAAAAGAAATTGCTCAAGCTAACAGCCGTGCCAACATCCGCAAGCTCGCCAAGGTTTGTACCACTCTCGTTTTCTAGCCAAATTATCTAACTTGCAACTTTTCAGGACGGTCATGTCATCCGCAAGCCAGCTCTCATGCACTCACGCTCACGTGTCCGTGAGACCCACGCTGCTAAGCGTGCTGGTCGCCACACTGGCTACGGTAAGCGTAAGGGTACTGCTGAAGCAAGAATGCCAACAAAGGTTATCTGGATGCGTCGTCAAAGAGTTCTCCGTCGCTTGTTAAGAAGATACAGAGAATCTGGCAAGATCGACAAGCACCTCTACCACTCACTTTACCTCAAGTCTAAGGGTAACACTTTCAAGAACAAGCGTGTCTTGATGGAGCACATCCACAAGGCTAAGGCTGAAGTTATCCGTACTCAACGTCTTAACGACTCCGCTGAAGCTCGTCGTGCCGCTAACAAGGCTCTCCGTCTCCGTCGTGCTGCTAGAGTCGCTGAGAAGCGTTCAGGTATCACTCAAGTTGAGCACACTGACAACGTCGCTGCTACTCAAGCTTAATTTGGGTTTAAGTCTCACACATGTATATTGTTATCATTTACGCTCAAAATGGTGAAATTTTTCGGTTTGCGAAGCCTGTTGAAAGTTTTTCTTCAGGTATTCAGGGGGATTCTTATGTGATACTGTGATTGTCTGTTTTCTTTGATGTTGCTGATTGGTCTCTTCTGGTAGTAAACTCACTATCTCTGTTCATTTTCGTTACTAGCAATAATGGTGGTCGCTAGAAGTTGTCCATATAAGTTAAATTACTACCTACTGTGATTGCTCAGGTTGATAACCGCACAAACGACAACTTTGCAACCCACCTCCAGACTTATGACAAAGGAGAAGTCTCTAGTAGAACGCAATATTAGTAGCAGTGATAAATCTGAAGTTAGTATTGCATTGCCTCAATGAATAATTTACAAACGGAGGAAAAGTAGGAGAAAGCATAAAAGACATTTCTTCCAGACCACTGGAAAATGTATATAAATGAGAGCCAAGAGAGAAATCTACCTATAGAAAGTGCGATTTACAAGCAACTTGATCTTTTAAAACACATTTATCTAGATCGGTATAATAATTTATGAATTCTCATTTGATATACCCTCTGATAACTTTGACGATGCCAATTCATGATAGCAAATCATCTATCCTTGAATAACTTTCAATGGTTGCAAATTCAGATAAAATCCTCCACGATTTATAACTCAGATACTAAATAAATGCTTGTCACACGGCGAATCAATATATATCTTCATTCATTTCCTTTGATATTAAATAATTCGTCGCAACAGTATTACATTAATTGGAGCAAAGTATCTGCATACAAGATACTATGCGAGCCTAGAAACATAGTAGACATTTAAAACATCTTACAATTATACACAACGCTCAAAACAGTGGGGTTTAGGTACCCGAAGAAATTTTCATTTTCTGTTTGAAATAAAATGTTATTTTTAGAAAGTACATTGTAGTATAACTTATTTCGTTGTTATAATACATACTGATAGCTTAAATGACTCATGCTTTATCTGGAATAAGTTGAGTCATTAGGGCGTATATTTCTATCGTCACTTTGAACCATACAATTAAGAAGTCAATAAGTGTAGCTAGACACTCATAACGTGTCTGTAGATATTTTTAGACCTTCGGCCATATTACGTCGGACAATCGGTGTACTTCGCTCAATAACCTGGGATTGATTAGTTAAGCCTGCACCTTACTGGTCAGACATAATGAACAAAACAACAGACGAAGAAACAATACATAGCAATAGAATTTCCTCACACCCTGAAGACCTCGAGAAATCGAAGTCTGAGGAAATTCCCAAAACTGATAACATCAAAGAGGAGCGAACGGATGGACTCGATGAGTACGATATATTTTATAAACTCTACAATTACTAACCAATTATCTAGTCAAACCAATCTACTTCCAACTAAACAGGTGAGTGGCGTTTTTTGATAAGGCGGTTATCTCATTTCGCTTTAGGTAATATTAGTCTTTCTAGGACTCAGTGCAGCGCTTTTTTGTAGTCTTTTGGACCAGACAATCGTTAGTACTATATTGCCTAGTATCAATCACGAATTCAATGCTGCAAATGAGGGAAGTTGGTGAGTGTTTATCTGCAAAACTTCTTGGTCAAACATGAAGTCCAGGAAGTTTCGTTTCAGAATTTTGAGATATCTAATGAGTCTATAGGGTTGCAACTTCTTATTTGCTCACAAGTACGGCTTTTATGCCAATACATTCACGATTGTCGGATTTAATAGGGCGTAAGACTGTATTGCAGGTCTGCTTGGCTCTGTTCTTTATAGGATCTTTAGCATGCGCCGTTTCTAAGACGATAGAGGAGGTATGTTTATCCAATTCAGCATTGGGGTATTTTAGCTGAAAATTTATTTTAGTTGATCGTTTTTCGAGCAATAGCAGGTGTAGGAGGTGGAGGTATACTGAATAATGTTATGGTATCCATAAGTGACATAGTCTCCTTACGTGAACGTGGAAAATATCAAGGTATACTTGGTGTTGTTGTTAGTGTAGCTAATTCACTCGGACCTCTGCTTGGAGGTGTTTTCACTGAGACTATTGGGTGGCGCTGGGCGTTCTGGATTAATCTCCCGCTGACTGGCGTTGCTATTTTGATAGTGCAATTTTTCTTACCTTTTAAGCGAGTTGGCGGTAACTGGAGAGAGAAAGCCAGGAGGATTGATTATGCAGGGTCTATCATAATCCTCGCTTCAACGATATTGATCCTACTTCCGCTAAACTGGGGTGGAAACAAGTATGCTTGGGATTCAGCAGTAGTTCTCGCGTTACTCATTATAGGATTACTCTTGATCGTCGTTTTCATACTTGTAGAGAATTGCAAGAAGATTGTTGATCTACCCATTCTTCCAATGCATCTGTTCAAAAACAGATCGGTTTCTGCATCATACACATGCACCTTCTTCTCTGGGTAGATAACGCTATAAGACAGGCTTATAATTGTTAACAAAACCTTCAGGTGTATCTTTTATGGTGCTCTCTACTATTTGCCCCAATACTTACAAGTAGTTGCTGGCTACAGTCCGCTGAAGTCTGGTGTCATCTTGCTATGTGAGTTTACCATTTTATGTTATTACGTTTGATTTAATAAGCATCTAGCACTTATATTAAGTCAAAGTGAGTATCCAGAGCTCATCAGTGGTGAAATCCCTCTATGAGACACTGTTTTAAGATTATGTTCAAGATATTAACAAATAACAGCACTGTTTTCATTCACAGCTGGTTTAATAGTCAGTAAGACAGGAAATTATATGTGGAATATTTGGACTGGCTTTATGCTTTGGACGATTGGAATAGGACTGCTTACTACCTTAAGACCTGATACCAAATTAGCGAACTTCATAGGATACTGTGTGATCGCAGGTGTAGGAGCTGGTAACACCTTTCAAACGACACTTCTAAGGTATGTGGTATTTGTTTAAACATTTTACCGGCCTCACCATTACTAGTGTTCAAGCAGCAGTTAGTAGACAAGATATGGCAGTTGCGACGGGAGGTACGTGGATGTCTTTTCGGATCCAAGGATTTAACGCAGACGACAGGGCGTAACTTCATTCGGATGTTGGGAGGAACAATATCGCTTGCATTATGTGATACTATAGTGAGAAAGTGAGCTCATTATCTTTAATAAACGGAAATGTTTAACCAGGTAATAGTACTTTAATAAAAGGACTGCGAAGTAGATCACTAGATGAAACAAAGATCGATGAAATTACAACTGACCCTACTTCTATTGGGATGATAGAAGGAATCAATACGTCGGAAGTTTTACAAACCTATTGCAACGGAATACGTAATGTTTTTATTCTTTTTACGGCTTGCTCCGGTGCGTTTCCTTGCATGCGTCGGTAAAACTATTAAATTAGAAACAGGTGCATCATTTTTAATTAGCTTGCTAATCAAGCAATGTGAGTGTACCCAAGCAGTCATTGCCGATGGGATGATGAGTTGATATGACGTATACTGACACCCAATAGATCAGTTAGAGAGACCCGATGACAAAGTATTGAAGGAGGAAGGAAAAGCGTGGGCAGAGGAGCACAAAGCTAAAAAGCGGGCAAAAAAAGGTGCAGATGTTGGAAACAATTCAACTTAATAAGGTTGTCTCACGGCACGCTTAAGGTCTCTTATAGTTAGAATTGGAGAAGTGTAAATCAGAGTATAGAAATAACAAATTGTACGATAAATATTAATCTAAACACTATCATTTAAAATACCACTTTTTGTTACTTTTAAGAAATATCCTATTAACTTTAGCGAGGAAATATGGATAAACCCTTAAACGAGACAAGATTTCGTCAATTTAATAGACGTGATCAAGATAAAAAATACTTCTTAGAGCTGCTCTATCATTTGTAGTATTAATCGCTATAAACTCCCCACCGGCCAAGTATTGGAAAGAACCCCTCAAATTCTCACTTGGTAACTTGATCGATAAACCCTGAGAAATTCTCTATCAAAGACGGCCATCAGTATCTTCTAAGAACCACACACTCGTTTATAACACCGAAATGGATATCGTCAATTTAGTAAACAACGCAGATACCCGGAAAAGCTCGAAGAATGCGTCCACACAACCCCGGCCTTTTGCTTGTACATACGGTAACTGCACCAAGGCTTTCGCTCGAAGATCGGATTTACAAAGGCATTTGCGCATTCACTTGAATGAGAGGTTAGTCGGGTAGTTTTACTATTCACTTGTTTAACCATCCACCTAGACCTTTTGCTTGTCCGATAGATGGCTGTTCAAAAACGTTCATTCAAAGATCGGCTTTGACTGTTCATATAAGAGTACACACTGGTGAACGTCCACACACGTGTGAGCAATGCGGGAAGGCATTCAGCGATTCCAGTTCACTCGCCCGTCACCGTAGGATCCACACTGGAAAGAGACCATACAAGTGCCCAGTCGAAGGCTGTAACAAAACGTTCTGCAGGAAAACAACGCTCACCAAACACACTAAGCGTAATCATCAATCGCAATCATCATTATCAAACTCTCCGTCTCCTTCTCCCTCACCGGAGGCTCAGCAATCAAACGTTCCAGCGTTGACGATACCTCAACCCCTCACTCAACAGCTCAGCCAGTCACCCTTACAGTGTTTGCCAATTACACAGCCCTCATTATATGCTTTATCACAGGAAGAAAAGCCACAATTTATGGATAACTCTCAATTCCGTTTACAATCACCAATCTGTATGTCGTCATATCAATCACAGGAATCTCCAAGTAATTCCACGGTGTTCTCTTCACCAACTACCCCAACTTACGCTACAGAGGCTCAGTTTTTATATCAACATCCACCACCTCCACAGGGCGCATTCAGCTATTATGAATCCACATCTCCATTCTTATACGTAGACACATCGAATCAAAAATCACAGATGGGTTTGAATAATCAATCTCAGTTATTGACCCCACCTCAATCGGCTGATCCAAATAACTTTGGTCCTTTCGCATACGTACCACCTCCATTGGCAGTAACCGACGATTATAACACATACCCATTCGTCCCACCTTCACCACCGCTCACAGGTAATTGTGAGACGTCGTACTCTAATCAGTCGTTGATTGATGAAAGTCACTACCACCATGAAACATACCCACACCCAAATGTCTTAACAGGTTTAGGACTTGATTTGGTACAAGATGGTGAGTAGATGGATACAAAAATAACTCTGATTGGGATTATCGGAGCTTATCCCATCTATTCGGGTCCTTTTTATTACGATCGTTTTTAGTCTTTCGCTTAGATATATAGTTACAATCAATTTTTAATATACAAAAGTCTTATCTTTCTCTTTTTCTTTCATATTCTTGATTCTTGATTTTACTGACAAAATACCCGTCTCAATAAACTATTAACTAGCAGTAAATTGTATATACAAAAGATATATATGTGTCACTATTACTTTCGTTTATTCATACAGTCTGAAAACTAGATAAGTGGTTCAGAGCGCTCTTATCTCGAAGCGCAGTTGAGGTGAAGTTTCGATACGGACAGCAGCTGTGCACTCATATTACCATGTGATCTGATAGTAACTACTACCCTTGACTATATGAGTGTTCAGAGCTAATTGAAATGCGTAAAAAGTATATGAATTACTCTTTCTGATTGATTAACGTTCCTAGTGGGCGGGCTTGAACGTTCTTCCGGTATTTTCTAACTGTACTTCCACTAGATAATCGTAATCGTCAAATCGAAAAGGAAAGGTAGTGTTTACTTATAGATCCCAGACTAAAATTGAGTATTAGTTTATGCTTATTGGTTGCAAATTTTCATAAATATTATTCAAAAATCAATCTAATTGAAATATTATAGAAATCAATGGGTATATTATGTGATAAGCTTTTTGTAACTCTTGTTATTTCATGAGAAGAAATTGATTACTACGTCGTGATGAGTAAACCCGCTCACCGGGGCATTCGTTAATAAAAGACCAGCTTTTAAGGGAGAGAGAGAGAGAGAGAGAGCAAGAGTATGTATACGATGTCTATCAACAGTGCATCTTACTACCACCTATCGTGTTGAAATTCAAACAAATTCACATATGTCTATGAGCTAATACTTCACAACGTTACGCAATGTGACGTAACACTATTTCGTGAGCTATACTGTGATAGGTCATATTTTTTCAGATAAATATCAATAATTTTTCTTGTTCTCTCGCGACAATCTAGGTACAGTGGTGGTGTTAGGTTTTGTTGGACGTTGCGATATTACTCCATAGTGAATCCATTAATTTATATCTTCCTCGCTGTTGATACCAATAAAGAACTAGGAGAAACACCAAGAAAGTTGTATAAAATTAAATAGTAACTTTGTTTGGATGTTATTCTAAGATATACCAAGCAGGTGCATTCTCATGGCGTATTATTATTACTTATTAGATGAACGTAAAAATTTCATTGCTAACAAGTACATAACTTAAGCGCCATCGCAATGTTATTGGGTTATTTTTAAAATACTGACAAATCAGACGAGTGAAATTTATTAAGTATGACAGACTGATCGATTGTGAAGGTAAGCTTTTATGTATATTATTATTTCATGGAAATTTTTGACTGGTGCACAACGAAAGTGTACGATCCATCTAGATGGAAAAAAATGACTCTAAATAGAATTACCGCCAGAATTGAAAAGTCTAGTTTCCGGACCAGCTACGTATGAACCGTCTTCGCTTCTGCTCAAAGCACAGGCTGTTGAACCACCAGGACTGGTGAAAGTAACGTTATGACCAATATCTATTAAGTATTGTGCAGTGCTATTACTGTATCCTCTGGTAAATTCACCAGCATATTCCAATACTGTTTTTGCTGGTAACAACTGATTGTGTAGTCTTGGAGCACCAATAGCTTCTTCTACAGGCAGACCCTTCTTGATGAAGTTGACAACAGTTTGAATGTTAGCAGTAGGTATTTGACTGCCTCCAGCACTTCCAAATACCAAGACAACATTGCCGTCTTTGTCTTCCACTATGCCCGGAGAAATTGAACTTTGTGGTCTGAAAGGGATAATTTAGCTGTGAGCACATAATTAACATTTAGCCATACCTTTTACCAGGTTCCGGGAAATTTACCGATGAAGCTGTAAGACCAAAGCTGTTTGATTCTCCCTTGGTGCTAAAATCATCCATCTCATTGTTCAAAACCAAACCATTTTCGGTCATAACATGACTTGCAAATATTGTGTTTACCGTAGTAGTTAAAGAAATTACGAGACCAGTGCCGTCAATTGCCAGAAGATGCGATGTACCTGCTTCAACCAATTCCTGGGGCTCCACGGTGTAATAGTCAGGCTCGTGGGTCTTGTCCAAGCTAATTCTATTGTAGAATGCTTCTCCGGCTTCTTTGGTAATTGCTGATGCTTGTATATCTGAAACATTCTTCACGTAGTTTGGATCGGCCAATTGACCACGGATACCATAGGCAAACTATCACGCCCATTAAGCTAACAACCCTCGACCGAGCTTATACGTACCTTCATACTTTCTACCAGAGCTTGTGCTGTGTGGTTGTCATTTCGCCAAATTTCCTCGTCGAAATGTTGCAGTGTATTGAGAGCAGATAGTACGACAGCACCCGATGAAGGCGCTGAAGTACTATATACAGTGTATGCATCAAAGTCTGCACTGAGTACGTCGCGCTCGAGGATTTCGTAGTTCTTTAAGTCATCGTGTGTCATAATACCACCAGAATTTTGAATAGCTTTGATGATATTGTCTGCAATTTCACCAGTATAGAAGGTATCGGGGCCTTCATTACCGATTTTACGGTAGGTATCTACTAACTTCTTGTTTGAGACAGTGTCTCCCAAGGAGAGAACCTTGCCTTCAGGCGCATAGACCTCACTCCAGAGAGGATCTTCACGTAGGAAGCCATAAGAAGCATCGCTCGACTTGATTTTAGCCGAAAGGTCTTGCTCGATGGTGAAGCCTTCTGCAACTTCAGCAGCGATCTCGAATGGACGGCTCCAGGGCAATCTACCATAATTAGAATGCAAATATTCCAAACCACGGATTTCACCTGGTACACCGACAGCCAAACCACCAATTGTGCTGTAATAAAGTTAAATAATAACTACTGAAGCATATTAAAACCATACCTGTTGTGTGGATTATCAATAAACATCGTCTTATTAGAAGCTGCAGGCGCAGTCTCTCTAAAATCTAAGAACTTGTAGTCACCAGATTCTTCTTTAATAAGCGCAAAACCACCACCACCGATACCTGCGATTGTTAGCTACCGTCATAATGTCTCTGAAAATCTGCGTACCACTGTGATAAGCGGAGATCGTGTTCACACACAAGATTGTGCTAAACGGAGGGGTTAGCTATGGTGCTAAAGTCTAGTTTTACATACCCGATAATTGCATCAGCTGCACTACCACCTGTGGTAGTTAGTTAAATAAGGTATGGCATGCAAAAGGTATGCGCACCTTCTCCTAAGAGTTGTAATCCCACATTAGAGCAGTGGTTGTTTTCTGAAACGATGGCACCAGACTACGCGTCATTGTTAGCTCTGTACGAGTTGATAATTTTTGACTTCTTGATACGTCTTTAGAGATCAAACGCGTATGATTGCTCTAGTACAGCACCAAGGAGTCATAGCTACTCACCTTGCCTGCCTCAAACCACGGAAGTGGTGATTTAGGCGATGGGGATGCACCAGCAGCAGCCAATAAGGCTACCAAAGAGAGTCTTAATCTATTTTCTAACATGATCGATAGGGAAAAAACAACAAGTTCTACCTATAAATACTTCCCGATATCATTGCAAATTGATTAATCACGCTTTACACCCGCCTGATAAGCAATAGTTGTACCTGCATATTCGAAGCGAAGTTTCAGAAAACAATAGTAGTGATAATCATACATGAAATACAGGACATTTAAGATTTCTGCTTCTTTGATTTAGATGATTTAGATGATTTCTTTAACTTCTCTTGAGCTTTCTGAAATTCTTCTTCCGTTGGCTCTTCTTCGTCGCTTTCACTTGCTATACGTTTCTTCATATTAGTCACTTCCTTTCCTTTGCCTTTGTTCTTCTTTGGTTTGGCGTACTTCTCCTCAAGTGCACTCACAAGACCATCGAGTCCGGTCTGTCGTTTGTCACCACGTGCGGAAATGAGCTTCGCTAGCGCGCTATCATCTTCGTCTTCGCCTTCCACTTCTTCAAAATCGCTTCCTAGTTCGAGTTCGCGTCTGAGTTGCTCAGCTTCGTCCGCTTCTTTCTCAGCCTTCTTCGTACGTGATTTGCGAGCGACGCCCGTAATACTTTTATCGAATTTCTTGTTCTTAGGGAGTGCTCCTTTGTCTATTTCAGCTTTAATAATGTCAATAAAACGATCTTCATCGTCAAGGATGCTGGAGTGTGGAATTTGACTGAATATCTGATCAAGATCTCCGTCGCATTCTTCATAAGCGCGTTTTAAATCATTGAGTTCATCCTCTGAGCCTGTATATAGATGTCAAATGGGTTTCACGCGATGGGACGCGTACGAGGCGTACGACGCGTAATTTATCACTCACCTTGATACCTCTTCCTGTCTTCCGCTAATGCTTCCCAAGTAACACGTTCAAACTGCTCATTAAAGTAATCATCCCATGTGAAATCCTCGTTTATCTCAATACCCAAGTCAGACGTTCTGCCCGTCTTGTCATACTTGCTTCTCTTGCCTTCATCTGAGAGTACAGCATAGGCGAAACTAACCTTCTGAAAACGCTCTGAGGCGTCAGCTGACGGATCCTTATCTGGGTGATGCTGTAATGCTAACTTGTGGTAAGACTTTTTTATATCAAAAGTAGAAGGTTTATCATCTTGTTTGAGTCCTAAAACTGTGTACAAATTTGGTGGATTCTCTCCAAATATTGTGTTTATTGGATCGTCCATGGTTGTTAAGTGAGAAGACACGCGTTTTTTCATTAAATGAAATAGATCAAAATTAAAAAGGATTCATTACATTAATTTCTATATTAAACTAAATCGCAGAGACCCATGCTTGGTTTGGTAGAACTTGTCTCATGACATCCCAGTGATGCATTGCTGAATTTTGCTGAACGCTGTTTAACTTCTTAGCATTTGAATCCCAGAGGAGGTGTTCATTTGTTCCCTTGTATTCAGACAAGTCAATTTCGTGGTTCAAGAAACCAGTCAATACTCTCGTGCGGAGGATCGAATTCAAAGTATCCTGACTAGTAGCTGGTCTAAAGTCCAATTGAGGTGTGTCAAACTTAGTACAGAAGATGACCATGTTGATGAACTCCTCAGCTGATTCTGGTACTTGACGATCAGAGAAGGCTCTACATTGAGGGAAGTTGTTGAGAAGTGTACCGATGACCATCTTTGAGGCCTCAGAAGAGGCGATACCAGCGAAGTTGACTGCCAAAACACCAGATTCTTTCATACCGTACTTAATTTGTTCCCATGTTTCGGTGGTAAACAAGCGACCTGGTACACCACCACCGGTGAAGACATCGTGAATGACATAATCGAATTTATCCTTTTCGCCTTCCATATCGATAATCC
The DNA here is from genome assembly GCF_000263375.1 of Wallemia mellicola CBS 633.66. Classification (NCBI taxonomy): domain Eukaryota; kingdom Fungi; phylum Basidiomycota; class Wallemiomycetes; order Wallemiales; family Wallemiaceae; genus Wallemia; species Wallemia mellicola. The sequence goes on from NW_006531970.1 coordinate 135,040, forward strand.
AGTCGATGACTGCACGGCGAGCGTCAGTTAACTTAAGATGAGCTGGTTCCGGTGCGCCAAAGTAATCGACTGCGTATTTGTAAACAGCTGGGTCAATTTCAGCGACGGAGAGTTCAATACCGTGTTTGTCGAAAGCACTAGCGGTGACACCAATACCCAAACCAATAATGAGTGCCTTCTCATCGAGATCAGATTGTGGTCTTTCTACAAGTCTGACAGCTTCCTGGAGGAGGAAAGTAGTGTAGATGCTCTCACTGTTCTTTACAACGAGTTCATCGTTCAAGTCGGCATCCTGTCCGTATTGGTTGAGTAAAGCATCCTTCGATGGGCCAACCCATAAACCACCCAATAAGCTATGATCTGCGCGCATATATCTGAAACCTTGGTTGAGATCTTCACCAACGATGATTTGACCAGTAACTGATTGTGTTCTGTCGAGGATAGGGTGACCAGGGACCGCCTCTCTTGGTGCAAAGTTGGCGAGGGTTAAAGCGACGAGAATAACAGGAATGACAAGTAAGTTACGTGACTTGCTGCTAGTAAAGATGCTGTCTTTTTCTGCCTTACCCATACCGAGTGCGATAACGACTGAAATGAGAGCAGCTGGGAGAGAAATCAACTTCAAGAAAGCAGTTGGATCTGATGGCATGTAAGAACTGAGGAAACCACGTGTGAGCATTCTAGTGAGACTAGCTTCAACACTAGGGATAGTAAATGAACCAAGTAAAGGCAAACCATATTGAAGAGCTTCTGGACACAATTTGAGTAGGTGTTCGTAAAGGTTTGTGACAGCGAAAATCCATGCAGGAGCTTGCAATACGGCCCAGGCTACTCTAGGGCCCCAGACGATGCCATATTCTGATGACTTCTCGGCAATGATGCGAACAGTGAATGGATTCGAGAGTGCGCAAATGAGAACAACGGCGAATGGCTTGATAGTGTTTCTGATACCGCGTAAGTTGTCCTTCTGCATAGCCAATGGCAAGGGGAGGACAGATAAGACACCGGTGAGTACTCTATGGGGAATTTCAGTGTTGAAGGCACCGAAGACGGGATTGAGGGATGATTTGATGAGGTAGGATTGGAATGCTAGTAAGTAAGCAGTGAGTGCTACAAGAGAGGCTAAAAGGAAGACGGTTAAATATAGACTTACGTGCGAGAATGATTACTCACCGAGTTTGAACATTCTCTTGAGCGTGAACTCCTGGACGTACTCAATATTCCTAGCTGAGTTCTGATTAGCCTGGTGGAGGGCATCCATCAGGGTCGTTGGCTTCTCCGCCTTTTTGTCGCCGTCTGACATCGTCGTTACTAACAAAGAATGGAGAAATACTAATAAAATACCAGACAAAACAAACAAAAGAGATTGAGAAAGAAAATTAAATCAATTTTATTTGGTTTTATTATCGTCGTTTTAAATACATCTTCTAATCTATTGGCCAGCAGATTCACGAGCGAGGGCTTCACCCTTAGCTTGTGCTTCTTCGATGGTACCAACCATGTAGAAAGATGATTCAACGAGGTGATCATACTTTCCAGTAAGGATTTCCTTGAATGAGCGAATGGTGTCTGCGAGTGAGACAAGCTTTCCTTCGAAACCAGTGAAAACTTGTGCGACAGCGAATGGTTGTGACATGAAACGTTGGATCTTACGTGCACGTTCGACGGTCAACTTGTCTTCTTCAGAAAGTTCATCCATACCGAGAATGGCAATGATATCTTGAAGGGACTTGTAGTCTTGAAGGATACGTTGGACTTGGGTTGCAACGTTGTAGTGTTCTTCACCAATGATACGTGGGTCAAGCATACGTGACTTTGAGTCGAGTGGGTCGACAGCTGGGTAAATACCTAATTCGGCAATACCACGTGACAAGACAGTGGTGGCATCCAAGTGCGCGAAAGTGGTAGCTGGAGCTGGATCAGTCAAGTCATCAGCTGGGACGTAAACGGCTTGGACAGAGGTGATAGAACCCTTCTTGGTGGTAGTGATACGTTCTTGCATAGCACCCATATCAGTTGAGAGGGTTGGTTGGTAACCGACGGCAGATGGGATACGACCGAGAAGGGCAGAGACCTCAGAACCTGCTTGAGTGAAACGGAAAATGTTGTCAATGAAGAGCAAGACATCTTGACCTTCGTCATCACGGAAGTATTCAGCGATGGTGAGACCAGTGAGGGCAACACGGGCACGAGCACCAGGTGGTTCGTTCATTTGACCGAAAACGAGAGCGACCTTTGAGTCACCTTCGAGGTTAATAACACCAGTTTCAATCATTTCGTGGTAAAGATCGTTACCTTCACGGGTACGTTCACCGACACCACAGAAGACTGTAAAGTTGTGAGACATTAATTTTTTTAATTCAAAACTCGACTAACCGGAGTAACCACCGTGAGCCTTAGCAACGTTGTTGATAAGTTCTTGAATCAAGACAGTTTTACCGACACCGGCACCACCGAAAAGACCGATCTTACCACCACGAGCGTATGGGGCGAGCAAGTCGACGACCTTGATACCGGTCTCGAGGACTTCGGCAGCGGTGGATTGTTCAGTGAATGCAGGTGGTTCAGCGTGGATTGGTGATCTCTTGACACCCTCGACTGGACCTCTCTCATCGATTGGATCACCGGTGACGTTGATGATACGACCGAGGGTCTTTGGACCGACTGGGATGGAGATTGGAGCGCCGGTGTCGACGACCTTTGTGCCTCTGACGAGACCGTCGGTACCCTCCATAGAAATTGCACGGACGGTGTTTTCACCAAGGTGTTGTGCAACCTCGAGGACGACCTTTGGACCGTTGTGTTGAACTTCCAAGGCGTTGAAGATCGCTGGGAGGTCTTCGGTGTCGAATTGAACGTCAACGACGGCACCTGGGGAGCGTGGGTGAGTAAAGCGAATAGTGCCGAAAAAAAGCAAAACGCACCAATGACTTGCTTGATGTTACCGACTTGGGCGGTTTCGGTAGCGTATCCACGGGTAGCCTTTAATTGGACTTTTGAGATCGTTGGCTTAGCCATAGCTGGGGCGAATCTCGCGGTGGAGAACGCAGCTGCGTTGGCTCTGCGAACGCTGGCAGCCGCAGTGGACCTAGCGACTCTGGAGAGTATGTTGCGGCTCAACATTATTTTTTTACTTAGTTTGGAGGCAAGAGGTGCTTTCGAATACGCTATTGAGTGAGCGTCCAAAAAAAAATTAATTTCAAATCCGAAGGGCGAAAATATAAAAATGGCTTCAAAGAATATAAAATGCGTTGTGTAGGTCTAGCGCTTTATTTATTAATTAACTAAGCCGTTCTAGTGTCGGCGACGGTGCGGTCGGGAAGACCTGCCTACTGATTAGCTACACCACGAATCAATTCCCAGTGGGTCGTTAATAAACTCGCTCTTTTGTTCTCATGCGCGCCGTAGAGCGACTATGTCCCGACCGTCTTCGACAACTACCAGGCGACCGTCCTCCTCGACGGAAAGCCGGTCTTATTGGGACTGTAAGCGTATTTCTATTACGTCTGCACTCTAACGCCTTCCAGCTGGGATACCGCCGGTCAGGAAGACTACGACAGGTTGAGACCGCTTTCATACCCCCAGACTGACATCTTCCTCTGCTGTTTCTCCATCCACTCGCCGGCATCGTTCGAAAACGTTAAATATAAAGTACGTAGCTCTCACTTCTTTCCCAGTTTTTAACAGCCCCAGTGGTGGCCAGAAATCTCGCATCACGCCCCGGGCGTTCCAATCATCCTCGTAGGCACAAAGCTCGATCTTAGATCTGATCCTCAGGCTGTAAACGCCTTGAGAGCCCGTAGGATGGAACCGATCAACTACTCCCAGGGTGTCGAACTCTCGAAGGACATTAACGCTATCAAGTACCTCGAATGTTCGGCCCTCACCCAGAAGGGTCTCAAGGGTGTATTCGACGAAGCAATCAGAGCTGTCTTGGTTCCACAGGGACGTAAATCAAAGCGGAAGCAAAAGGGCTGTGTGTTGGTTTAAAACACATTCCTTTAGCCATTATACCTACATTCTCACGATTTGGTTGCACAAAAATCTCAATATTTGTAAAATACACACATATGCAAGGAATGATGATATTTTAGACTCTTTACTTTTTGCGTTTCTTCGGTGCGTCATCCACCGCTTGCGGCCCTGGGATCCTTCCCTCGGCTTGTTCGCTCAGGAGGAAGGCCTCACATTCAGCTTCTCCTCCGGTCGGATGCCTCAACTGCCAGAGGATCACCTTCTCGTTGATTTCCTGTATCTGTGGACCAGGTTTCAGGTGCAGCACTGAAATGATACGCTTCCCATCCAGTATTGGCCTCGACTCTAGTTCTCTTGGGATATCAAGAGTCGTCACTGCAGACTCGACGAATGTGTTGTAAAGACCAACAACAGAGGTGATGTCATCTGATCTGAATGCGTCTATCTATACGTTAATGGGTACTTTGAAAAGCGCTTACTTACCATCGTTACATCCACTCCTGTAGTACACCTCGAGGAGCTCCTGAAGGAGTGTGAAGAGTACTGTCGCGGCCCAGTCTGTCCCTTGTGCAGACCTATGTACATTCACATGTCTCAGAGCCGACGCAAGCGCAACCCTGTCATTCAGATCAATACCCCTGATATTTTCACGAATGAAGTTGCAACCGAGGACGAGATTGTCGATGTGTGCCCGCTCAGCATTGCCATACTGAAGTCGATTGAGTTTAGGTATTTATCAATAATATTGTAACTTACTTTCAAACAGTTGCTAGCAATAAATGCAGGTGCGGTGACGATCTTCTTCTTCTCCTTCACTTGCATGTTAAAGTAGGGTATAAGAGCGACACCCAACCATAGTCTCCTAATAAGCAGCTTGTCTTGTGTGACGAACTGTGACAGCCTCTCAGTGATACCCAATTTGGCAGGCTCATAAAGTGCGTACTGGAGGAGGTGTCCTGCAGCGAGCGCATAACTGGCCTCGAGTGCATCACCCTCTACGCCATCTCCAGAGACACCGAAGACAATATCATGCAGCTTTGTTTTCGAGAGGTTCGTGAGTGCCTCGAGAGGCTGTTGTGCTAGTGATGTAAGTAAATGATAAAACTTAGAATACTTTAACCTACAGTTAAGCATCTTGTCAATCTCCGTACCAATACGCTCCTTCGAGACATTCTCGCAGACGCCCCTCCGAATTGCATCTCTCTGAGCAGCCTCTATGATTGTGTTGTCTAGTGTGAAACCGTACCTCGTCGCAAACCTAATGCAACGAAGTACTCTAAGTGGATCGTCGCTAAATGTCTGGAATGGCTCCAAGGGTGTCCTAACCAGGCCATTCTTGAGGTCCTCCAAACCCTTTCCTGTGAAATCTTCAACCTGTCGTGTATGTATATTGTAAAAAAGCGAATTTATGGTTATGTCTCGCCTGAGTGCATCCTCGAGTGGTGTCCCCAAGCTCATTTGTGGTATACGTGAGCCAGTTGCATACGTCTCAGAACGCAAGTTAACAAAATCGACTTCGTATCCGGATACTTTCATGCGAGCAGTTTCTAAATGCTTGCTTTGATTAGGGTTAGCATCTATTCTTGCTATCGATATCTTCTGCTGTGGCTCAATTGATTGGAGGTATTCCGCGAGTGCTTCAGCGAATGGTAAACCAGTTAGGGGTGTTATAGCCACATCTATATCATCTGAAGGCTTCCCAAGTAACTTATCGCGCACCCATCCACCCGCTATTCTCAACTCGAGTGCTGCCAAACTGGCGTCTTCACGGCGTAGTTTAGCTGTACATCCAGATAAAATCTCACATAAATGATTTTCACTATTCGTCAGGCTTATCATTTTATTCACCCGCGTAGCTCTCAGAAGACGGTCTAATATGATGATGGTTCTACTCAAGAAATTGTAGTAATGTATTATAAATATATACAAGTCCTTAGACCCGTTGAATGCAGAAAATATAAAAGGTTTCCGTATCTTATAAGAAAATTAGACGTATTAATGAGTGTTTTATGGGTATATATCAGTTATCTAATCGTTCCATTATTGTCATCACGGCGTCCATATCTAAATCTTTATCAGCGATTACATAGCTATAGTGACGCTTTACTCACCTTTATAGTCGTGTCAGAACTGGCCGAAGCAATGACGTTCAATGGTCGTGATATACTCTGGGCCTGCTGTTGAACACTTCTGAGAACATCGCCACCACTCATCGAGCGCAGAGGTGGTTGTGGCATGCTAAACCTCCTATTCAAATTGGCGTTATCGGGCATCGTTTGTCGTCCCCATGTTAAGCTATTTATGAAATTCTTATGCGCGTCCTCGATAGTACGAGTGCATCTTCCTGTAGTTAGATCCCAAATCTTGATTGATTTGTCTTCGGATGACGACAGCAGGTGTGTACCAGCAGGGTGAAACATTATGCTCTTTACCCAACTATCGTGTCCGTTAAAGGTATAAACGCATTGGTTTGTGCTAGCGTCCCAAAGTTTTATTGTTTTATCACGTGATCCAGTAGCCAAAAACCTGTTGCTGTCATTTGAATCACTTTTATCAATTGCGCTGCTGTTTTCTGATATAAGTTGAGAAATGTTCTGGTATGAAGATGTTGGCGCCCATGCGACGCATTCAATTACATGCTCGTGTCCTCTCAGTTCACCGATTGTGTTACCTGTAGGTATGTCAACGATCACGGAGGTCTGATCAGAAGAGGCCGTAGCCAAGGTTTTCCCGTCATCCGTCGGTATAATCCCTCTGATCCAATCTGAATGCGGGTTGAGTGTTCTGGTGCAGTATCCACTAGAAATTTCCCAAAACCTAATAGATTGGTCTCTGCTCGAGGATATGAGAGTGTTAGTGTTGGCCAAGAACCTCACACAGCTAACACTATCGTCATGTCCGTAAAGTGTTTTGATATTCGCGTAATCGCCAGCAGCATCCCAGAGCTTAATAGACGTGTCTGAAGAGGCACTAGCGAGAAGATTTCCACTTTGATCGTAATCTAAACTAAGAACGGCCTTGGTGTGCCCCCTGAGTGTGCGCTCGCACTCTGCGCTATCCCAGTCCCAGACCTTTATAGACGCGTCGTCGGATCCTGAAGCAATGAGGGTGAACTTTGGGTGGAAGGATATTGAAACGACGGCCGATCTGTGTCCAGATAGTGTGTGCTTTGGTGCAGAAGGTAAAAAGTGTACAGACTTGGGCCTTTTAGTTGCCATAGCGGGCGATGAGAGTTCTGCATTTAGTTGTGCGTTTCTAGATTCAAGTTCAACCACCTAGAGATGCTCGTTAGACAGGTAACGAGGGCAGGGAGCGTATAGAGTACCTTCCTCTGTAATCTAATGACAGACGTCCACTTCTTCTCAAGCAGGCCTGCGTATTTGGCTTTCGAGTCTAGGACTATATCCTCGAGCTGTAGATCACGCCTGAGAGCGCGTGCGCTGTCTGCGTAACCGGAAGATTCCAAGTAATCGAGAAGAGACTTGTGTCTGAGTGAGGCGTTAGCTGCGGCCTTGGTAAAGACTGGACATACAGCTCTTCCCTCTGCCGATCTGATAACAAAGACATTTATTTTGCTGTTTTAGGTTCTAAATGATGGAAGTTGCTCTCCAGCGCGTCATTAGAGGGTGACTTGACTAGGAGGATATCAGAGTAAATCTGAGGGAGGATACAAGGAGTAGACAGTATATTTAAGCTAATTTATTAGCGATTTAATAGAAATATTCATAAAATTTGCTTGGAATGTTTAAAGCTCATTTTTAGTCTCGCGCATTGGTCTCTCTACTTTGAATAGAGACCATAGAGAGCGTTATGGCAGCAGCAGCAGCAACTTCACCGGTGATAAACAATCTCAACCCTGGTCAATACGTTGGTTTCGACTCGTCCGTCTCTTTTTATAAGCTCGAAGAACACTTCTGACAGCGCATATACAGCATTACTCGTCAAATCGAGACCAAACTCCTCAAGCGCGGTTTCCAATTCAATGTTATGGTCTGTCTAGTCTACTGGCTCTTTACTATTCTCTAACACCGCCCCGCAGGTCGTCGGCCAAACTGGTCTCGGAAAGTCTACCTTGGTAAACACCTTATTTGCGAGCCAATTGATCGATTCAAAAGGTCGCTTCCAGCCAGACGAACAATCACGCTCTACTACTGAAATTCAAACCGTCTCCCACGTTATTCAAGAAAATGGCGTCAGACTTCGCTTGAATATCGTAGACACTCCTGGATTCGGTGACCTTGTTAACAACGACGGCTGCTGGGAACCTATCGTTAAGTACATCAAGGATCAGCACTCCGCCTACCTCCGTAAGGAGTTGACCGCCATGCGTGACAAATACATCGTCGACACAAGAGTACACGCTTGTGTTTACTTTATCAACCCTTCAGGACACGGTTTACGTCCAATTGATGTCATCGTCATGAAGAAATTGGCTGAAGTCGTTAACGTTATACCTGTTATCGCCAAATCAGACTCTTTAACACTCACCGAGCGCGAATCTTTCAAGGCTAGAATCGCCTCAGAGTTGGCATACCATCAAATAAAGATGTACCCATTCGATGCTGAAGATGACGAGAGAGATGAAAGAGAGATTAACGAAGGTGTCCGTGAGACACTCCCATTCGCTATCATCGGTTCACAAAAGACACTCAACGTCAACGGTAACCAAGTTAGAGGTCGTAAAACTCGCTGGGGTGTTATCGACGTTGAAAATGAGGATCACTGTGAATTTGTCAAGTTGCGCAACTTCCTTACAAGAACTCACTTACAGGATTTGATTGAAACCACCGCTCAAATTCACTACGAAGCTTTCAGATCTAAGCAATTGTTGGCTCTCAAGAACCAAGCTAATAATGCAAAGCCACAAGAAGCTGCTTCTCCATAAATATACAAGTGATATACCCCAGAATATAAGAAAATTTTTGTCTTCTTTTTTTATTTACATATGATAATGTTGGTTATTGATTTACTATCATGTCTTATTTTAGCAAGGGTGCTGGTAATATTTTGTATAAACTTGACAATGAGAGGCTAATCAGAGTGAGGATTGATAAGGCTGAAGAGGCTATAGACAATGAGGAGAGTTATTATGACGTTTTGAGACAACTAATACCGCATATCAACCATGTTGATTTTGTAACAACTGAAGGCTTTCTGAATAACAGGGAAGCCTTAGGTCTATCAAATCACGCTCAGATTACCGAAAATCTTATCAAAGATTATGATTTGGTCGTAGAACTAAAAGTAAGTGGTATTCCTACCTAAATTGCACTCTTAATTGTATTACAATAGCCGAAATGGGCCTCCATAGCGAATCCCTTGACAGTTGGCGTCAACGAACCCCGTATGAAGCTGAAATGTGGATTTGACAGTACTAGATTGTTTTCTCAGGATAGAAGTGAACAGTATGGGGAAATAATCCATTTGATGACAACAAATAGCAAATTTCTAAAGGTTTTTAGTAAAGGCGAACGTATTCAGGTATTTAACCGTGACGAAGTTGCGAATGCACTGATAGACGTACTAAATGATAGCAATGTATTACCTAAGCTCAAGTATTATCAACTCTACAGCGATCCATTAGATATCAAGCACATTTACCCCCGACTAGAGTATCTCAATGTCAAATCACCGTCTAGCGCCAAAATGAAGCAAGCAATAGGAAAGATACCAGAAGGAAATATTATACCAACATGGAAAGTTATAAAACAATTCGGTGACTCGCTCACACTAGAAGAACTCGCATATCTGTATTCCTTCTCTATGACGTTGAGAGATGTGTCAATATTCATACGCTTATCGCCAGACAAAGATATTAAACTGGTAGACGCAGACTATAAGCCACTATCTAGATTGTCTAAGTGGTATAAAACCGATTGTAATATGCACTCTTTTCATCCATCCGGTTCACACCGCTAATCAAAATGACCGTCATATGACTGACAGACACTTCTTGCACTGATACAGCCATGAGCGTAGCATTAAATCAGAAACTAGATAACACGCTTGAGTTATTGAAATATACTAACGGAAGAGATAAAGTAGGTGTATTTCCTTCGTCATAGTCTTTTCTAACAGCACACGAGCTTTACCGTACAGTACAATACGCAGCCCGCCTTTTGGCTTGGTTCTACACCCGCTATGGTATCCCGCAGGGTACGTTCGCAGGTGTCAGCCTCGACGCTATCAAGCAGGTATTGAGCACATCCAGAAAGCGTGAGTGGGGGTTACACACAACCAGGGTTCCTTTCTAATACAACACTAGTCATGCGTCTTGGTAAACCAATGGAGACTCTCAAGGCGGCTATCAAGGCGTTTAGCAATCAATCTAACGATATTGTTGTAAAGTCGTTGTCTATCTCTAGACATTTGAACTACACACTGTTCCTCTCCTTCGACGCTCTTCTTTGGGTGAGTTATGACTTTTTGCGCGTTTTATGCGTATTTACTTTGTTGTTTTTTTCCTAACAATTTTCAGTTGCACCTCACAAAGATCCGTCCTGTTTCAAAGGCCACAAGTGAGAAATTCACAAAGAATGCATACAGGTTCTGGGCATTAGGTTTACTCTCTGGTGTAATCACAGGTATCTACAAAGAACAAATGCTCTCACGCACACTCGTCAAAGCTCGCAGACAAGCATTGAGTGACGAAAAAGAGGGTGACGCCAATGTTGAGAAAGTTATAACGTGGGTTTTATCTACTCCTAAGAAAACAACGACTAAAAGACCTCCTAGCGAACGTGTAGCCAGCCGCAAAGCATTAGCTGAAGACGGACTCAACTTACTCATCCCATTCAAGGGCTTAGATATGTTCAATCTCAACGAGGGCGTCGTCAGTGCAGCAGGTTTGATTACGTCAGTTATAGGATTAGAATCTCAATGGCTATTGGCAACTAACTGAGGCTTGAGGTTCTACCAAACTGTACCATTTTCTTGATAAATGTAATTTCCCTAATTGATTTCACTCTTGTTTCTTTTCAATCGTAGGAATGTCACGAGAGGGTGTGGAAACACCACCTCTGCCACCGCTGACAGCTAACATAATAGTACAATGTCTGGAACAAGATCAGTGGTTAGTGAGGATTGGCGAGGGTTTGTTGGACGCTTTCCTGGTGAGTCGGAACAGCGGCTATAGCTACAGCAGAAGCTCATTTTGTTAGATAGAGTACATCAGTAGCAACTACAAAAACGCGAAGATCTGTTTAGTAGTCGATAAGATAACTTCTATAGCTACATTAGCGAGTTTTATAGATAACCTCGATATAAGCGCGATAAAAACACCACATCAGAAAAGACGCTCGTTGTTGGCGTTCATCGGAGCGATTAATAGGGAGCTTAACCATGAAACTTTAACAGATTGGTTAGAGAAGCTCTTCACTGGTCTTATCGAGTCTACAATGAAAGAAATACAAGCGAATAATCCGAAAGACATTATCTCCATCGACGATAGTGATGATGAGAATATCGACACTGCAGAGACATCTTTGATGAGTTTATCAATATGTGATGATCTCGATCAGAGTTTTGATATTACGGTAGATGAGGTAGTAGATGAAGATAACGACCCTACACCACTTGGTCGTGTTGAACTCCCGAACAGCGTTTTAGTACCCACATTAGCCAACACGAACAAACAACTCGAGAATGACGATGAAGATATCCACAAACTAGATAGAATGAACTATCTCAACAAATTGAAGAAGACTAGTATAAATAGGATCGTCAAGGGTAGGCCAATGTCTGAGTATGGTTTAGATTTGGGTGTGGTATACCCCTCACATCCTTCTATACATCAAATGCCAACACTTCCTTCAGATTTCCCACCTCCGTTGCCCTGGTTGTCTGATAAGGGTTTATACGAAACGCTTACACCGAGGGGAGTATACACTCCCTTTCATAGACTTAAAGGAAATCGCCTTCAAAAAAGCTGTTTCATATACGATAACGAGCGACTCGAATTCCTCGGGGATACCGTCTTAGAGACTGTTGTGGTGGGTATATTATAGCGAATGGTGTGTATCTTCTAACAAACACTCAAGACAGATGCTATATACGATAAATTTCCCTTATATCAACCAAACGAGCTGACGAAACTGAGAAGCAAGTTAATCAATAATAACTTCCTCAGTTATTTCAGCGATCTATATGGCCTTTCTGACAAATTGCAGAAGGTTCCACACGCTAGCACACTCTCTAACAAGAAGAAAGCAGACACATTTGAAGCATACATTGGTGCCCTATATCGGGAATCAGGGCATAGTCATACCAATAGGTGGTTAATTGAACTGCTGGAGCCGTTCATTTTCAAGCATGCTCAGCATTTCTAGCACCACTGACGACATTGATAGCATAGATATACCACAGCTTATGCAGTTTCTTTTATTTTCTGAATGAGGAATTCTAAAATTACATTGTCTATACATAAATTATATCAACAATCTAGTTATTTTGTGACCTAATGGGCGTAAGTTTAGTCGTGAAATTTTGCACTCTCTTGCTCACCATTTGTATTCACATTTTGTGCAAGTGTAGAAGACGGTAGAACTGTTGTGTTGTTAGAAGGTATTTTTGGAGGTTGCAATACAGGTAGGCAGCGATATCGCAATATCAACCATGAGAAAACTCTCCATTGCAACCAGAAAGAGGAGACTAACCCTTCATCAGCAGAACCTGTATGTCGTTAGTTACATTTCTCCGGAAATCATCTAGTAAACTCACGTAATTGTAAAGTTTGGAAAGTAGCCTTGTCATTTCCACAGCTAGGACACTTCTCGTCGATCTGATGAACTTGTTAGAATATATCCTAGCAAAATATCTTCTATATACCTCTGCTCCAGCTGCTTTCGCACCATCAGCGATAGTATTCACAACTAAGGATTTCTTAAGGTGCAGCGAAGAAGGGAATGCGTTTGGATGCGAGCGTGTTTCTATATTCAAATTCTCATATGCTATATTTCTAGTAAGATAATGCTAAAATCTACTGAGAAGAAGACACACCAGCTGCATGTTCTACGAGGCCACACTCCTCGCAATTAATTGAGTCATCATCCGCTGGTGGATTGAGTAAACTACCGCAACGCTGGCAGAATAGCAAACTTCCAATTCTATTGCTCATCAGTTGTCTTCTCGTCGTTTTAGTGAGAGAATAAGTTGAATGATAAAAAGATGCAAAAAATATATAATATATAATTCTATAAAATGTTTACAAGTAATTTACACTCTCTGCTCTGCTTTCTGTTGCTGTTCTGGCATTTTGAACATCGGGATAGTACGTATGTCCCCAGTGACTTCTTGGGATATATGCTTAGCTTTATTTCCGATAGCCATCTTCGCTGTACCCTTCTCAAGCCCTTGTAGGAGTACACATGCTTTACAGAGCTCATTTGAGGATATGTAGCCGCATCGCTTGCATTTCTGCTGTTTTGGTAAGGCATCCTGGACAACATCCGATATCCGTATATTTTCGGCTGAATGTATAATGTCTATAATAGTTGACGGCCTGAGTGCTTCAAGATCTTTGATGTATGTCCTGGCGAAACCTCTATATGCTTCAGGAGAGTATATACACTCCGTCGAGAAATAATCCAACTTTTTGAAGTAGGCATACATAACAATCTCCTTCTCGTAAGTGTATTTAAATGGCTTGGAGCGCTTGATGGTGTCTTCACCGCGCGTCGTTATCTCGACACATCTACCGAGTCTGCTCACATCACCTCTGAGGATATTCATGAGGACGGTCTCTGCAACATCATCTGCATTGTGCCCAGTAACGATATGGCTAATATTCAGACTCGATGCACCTCTGTCAAGTGCCTGACGACGGAAAACACCACAGAAAGTGCAGTTGTTCTTCTTTCCAACCGCTTCGACTATACGATCCATAGTCCAACCATAGAGTTCATTGTAACTCAATATTTTAAGTGGCAATTGGTATTGTTCTTTGTTTCGTTTGACTGTCTCCAGACTATCGTCTCTGTAGCCAGTTATACCCTCATCTATGGATAAAAGAAAGAGGTTCAAACCATAGTCATGTCTATCATTGAGTGTTTTCATAACATGTGCCAAAACGGTTGAATCTGGGACGTATCTTGTTAGAAATGGATAAAATGGTAAATAAAGACTCACCTTTACCACCGGATGCACCAATAGCTACCCTCTCACCTCTCTTGAATGTTCCAGCGTCTGTGATAGTCTTGTGAATCTCCTCTTCAAATGCGAAGAAGAAGCAATCTTTGCAAACTTGCTGACCAGTTTTTGGACGCTTTATCATCGCCCTATTGTTGCTGCACAATTGACAGGGCCTTGGTGGCATATTTATTCGAAGTTGTTGGTTGAAATTTAGAAAGAAGGAACTTCCGGCTGAACTGTCATGTTACGCAGTCTAGTTAGATACACCAAGAGCGCACTGGATAAGCTTCCCAACAAAGTTGACTTCGAATTGAAGCCCCTAGGAAGGTTTGTCGTCTTATCAAAGTGTGCAGACACTCAATGACGCCCTTGCAGGTTGAACAAGCAGGTTACTAGCAAGAGGGTACCGCACGTTACACAATCCGTGGGATCGATGTTTGGGTGCGTCTAATGTCTTCTCGTTTGTGACGCACTAACACATCCATACAGCGGAAACCACAGCTTGAAATGGACTTCACAGCCACGGAATGTGCTGATAGTTAAAAAGTCAGATAGCGAATGCTCTACGAGAGCGATGGAAGAAGTTATAGCACACCTACGGACAAACTACTGTGATACGAACATTATAGTCGAAAATGGGGTAAAAGAGGAGCTCAAAGCTTCCAGAGAGCTTTATACAACAACGGAGACAGATGAATTCACACTCTCTTCGAAAGTTGATTTCGCTATCACTTTGGGCGGTGATGGTACAGCTTTACACACAGCATCACTCTTCCCAACTGGTCCAGTACCACCTGTTTTGTCGTTTAGTACGGGTACGCTTGGTTTCTTACTACCTTTTCGTGGGTTTACACTTTCTGCATGTCTCATACTTATCGCAACTAGATATCAACTCCTATAAAAGCGCGATTGATGATGTGTTGAATTCTAATGTATCAGTTATCAAGCGTATGAGACTGATGTGTACACTCCACGACGCATCTGGTGGTCTGATTGACGACCTAGATGGTAAGTAGAGCTAGCATATGAAGGATACTCCTAATAGCATCGCTAGTTACGCATGTTCTCAATGAAGTTGCCCTCCACCGCGGTAGATACCCACACCTCGTACAGATCGAGATATATGTAGATGGTATGCCACTTACTGAGACAGTTGCAGACGGTCTGATTGTCTCAACGCCAACTGGTTCGTCTGCCTACTCCGTGAGTAGATTATATAAAATAGTAAACATTACTCAAACTCTCTCAGTTATCAGCTGGTGGTCCACTCGTACACCCTTGCGTCCAATCTATCGTACTCACACCTATATGCCCACGTAGTCTGAGTTTCAGGCCTGTTATTCTGCCATCTGACTCGACTGTACAGTTGAGGGTACGTAGTATCTATATAGAGGACTGCCGTGATATTAACAGCCCTATCAGATGTCAACAAAGGCGAGAAGCAAACCAGATGTCTCATTAGATGGGCGTGAAGTGATGCAACTTGACAGCGACAACTATATTCAGATTTCTATGTCTCCATTTCGTACGTGGGGTTCATTTCAATGACAAATGACTGACAAATTTTTAGCTTTACCATCCATTAATAGAGCAGCAATATACGACCCCGAAAGTCGACAAGGCACACCGCGTCTGCCATCTGAGAAACAGCTAGCGCAGAGCGCATTGGATAGATTAGGTAGAGCGCAAGATGATTGGGTTAGAGATATAAACGACCTTCTCAACGTAAGTGATGCATCAACTAGAGGCACTCATTGCTGACATATATCTATAGTTCAACAGCCGCTTTGAATCGAAAGGCCAGGAGATCTACCACGGCGGACAAGACGACTAAAGGTGACAATACATCCATCTGCAGTCAATCTCTTATTCATTGCAATATAAAATATCATCGTTGTTGTACTAATAATCATAAATTAATCTATATTCACTCCCCAATACTGAATTGGGAACTAGGTCCACCTGGCAAATCCCTCAATACGAAGGTGGCAGCGTCACTACGAAGAATAGCAACATCAAGCAATTCAATTATATGTTTCAGCTCTTCCAATCTGTCTTTATCAGATTTTGCAAGCAAAGACGAGTCTTCACGGACATCTTTCCTGTCAGCTCTTGCTAGCACGTCTGCTCTGATCTTCCTCTCCCGTTGCTTTCTTTCGATGAGATTTGCGATTGTCTTGTAAAGCTTGGCTGATAATCCTAAGTATGCCTTGGGGAGGTCAACATACCAGAGGTAGAAAGTACGATGAACGGCTCTATCTGCTGATTTTGGCACTTCTTGTAACTGAAGTAAGCCACTGGTTTGTAATTTACCAATAGTTTCTCTCGTTTCTTTCATAGAAAGGAGACCGATTGTTGATATGTGTTTCTCTTCTAGTTTGCCCTTTTCAAGAACAATGTTGATAATTCGGGCTGCTTCGTCTCCGAATTGCTCTTTAACCAGACTATCGACGAGGGATCTCTTTATGCGGGCGCATACTGTTTCATAACAGACGTGGTATTCCTTGCTACTGCCCGCTTTCTGGAGGAACCTCGTGGATGCACCAGCGGGACCTGGAAAATCCTGTGACGAGAGTATTTGACAGTATTCTGCTACTAACTTCTGTACATTATTCTCTTTATTGCTCAAGACTATGCCCTTTTTTAATGTGTTTTCTTGCGGTATGTATTTTGCAACTTGGTGAATTGCAACCAATTCAGAGATTGTGTCATGGACGTGATTTTGGGTGTCTTTTCTTGTCTCCTCAGTTGCACGAAGGAAGGCTTCCATGATAAACCCTGATTGTTCGTTCCAGCGTTTGGCTGCTTCTGCGGCGATAAGCTGATGAGAAGTTAGAGTTAGACATTTGTTGTATAAATAACCTACTCTATTCCTCAGTCTAACGTTATAATGTTCGTAGTTTACACGAAAGTAAGCATTTTCCTTAGAGCGGGTGAGCTAACAGCGTGATATGAAGACAATGACGCACGTCGAATGTAATAACGTCTTCTCCACGTTTGCTTGATGATTTCTTACGCTTCATACCAGCGCGAGTACCATCTTCGAGGACTTCACCGCGTTCTACCTGCAATTCCTGGAGAAGTCTAGCCTGTGCAAGCTCCTTAATCTTTTTTATATCTTTGGGACCAAGAATGTCAGATTTCTTGTATGTGGTGTCTTTTATTTCCTTCTCATAGAGCAATGTTTTGTCTCTAGGGCTAACATGCATGATTGGCGTTGATTTGGTGAATGCAGCGGTGTTAAGGAACTGTACAAGGACCTTTTTCATCGTAGTCTCATCGATATCTGCTGGCATCCTCTCGAAGATGTCGCCAGATCGGAGTTTTCCATTGAGCAAGACGGTTGTAATCATCTCACCGGCGCATCTACTTTCTAGCTTATCTTTATAGCTGTCTATAGCGTATCTAATGTATCTCCCAAATCTAATCCTTGCCAGTATTTCGTCTGCGTTCGTTTCAAAGAACTCATCGTTATCAGTTTGACAATGCCACATGCAGTTATGTTGAATTAGAATAAGCAATGCAGCTCTAACTTGTTTAGCTTTAATTTCTGCATATCGCGATATCAACGGTAGCGGTAGTCTACCATATTCTAATACAGTTTGACCAACTTTCTACGGTCTCTTAGTCTGTTTATAAGACATAAAATAAAAACTTACGGCCACTACAGCTCCAAAATCATTCTCTAAAATTATCCCACACAACCGCGATGCTTCCTTTGTCACCATTCTCTCTTGGTTGAGGGAAGTCAAGAAGTTTATAGGAAAATGTCTTCAATTTATCAGGTAATCTTCTCTATACAAGCTAGTACGTTCTAATAGTCTATATAGCCTTCTCTTGCAGATGTACGCTCTCTCATTTTAGAGCAAAAGAAGGGAAACTGTGTACCTGTCTATACGAGTATACAGGCCGATTTATTAACACCAGTTATCGCTTATTTGAAGATATCTCAGAATTCTAAGTACAATTTCTTATTGGAGAGTGTCGCTGCAAATGAGCGCTCTAGATACTCTTTCATAGGTGCATGTGAGTCATATAGCAAGAATGAAGATATCTTATAACTCACACACTCCTTATAGCACCTCTTAAAGTTATAAAATCAGGTCCAAATGAGGAAATCACAGGCGATCCTCTCCCAGCTTTAGAGGCTGAACTCGAGAAGTACAAGTACGTGAAGGTAGACGGTTTAGATACTTTCACCGGTGGTGCAGTTGGCTATGTTGCCTACGATTGTGTTCATCACTTTGAACCTAAAACAAAGAGAGAACTGAAGGATCCATTGGGCATTCCAGAATCTATGTTCATGATTTGCGATACTATCTTGGTATTTGACCACATCTTCCAGAAGGTACAAGTAGTCAGCCATGTTAATGTACCAGACAACTGCAATGAAGTGACAATCCAGGCGAGGTACAACGTCGCTATTGATAAGATTAGACAGACAATTGAATTGTTAGAAGATCAACAAATCCCTAGCGTTCCTCACCAACCGTTGATCGGACAATCCAGTGAAGCATACAGCAACGTCGGTAAGGAGGGCTACGAAGGTTTCGTTACATCCCTCAAAGAACACATCAATAAGGGTGACATCATCCAGGCTGTCCCATCTCAGCGCCTGGCTAGACCGACAAATCTCCATCCATTCAACGTTTACAGACACCTTCGTACGGTTAACCCATCACCACATATGTTCTATCTCGATTTCGACGGTGACACGCCGGAAGGTGTAAGATTCGTTGGTGCCTCCCCAGAGACACTCTGCAGAGTCGAGAACAACAAGGTATTCAACCACGCTATCGCAGGTACAGTCAAGAGGGGTAAATCGAAAGATGAAGACGATAAACTCGGTGCTGAGCTCGCAAAATCTGAGAAAGATCGTGCTGAACATATCATGTTGGTTGATCTTGCAAGGAACGATGTCAATAGAGTTTGTAAACCTGAAACCGTCAATGTCGATGAGCTCATGAAAATTGAGAAATTCTCTCACGTCATTCACCTTACTTCACAGATTTCTGGTCAACTTCGCGAGGGGAAGACGCGCTTTGATGCATTCAGATCAATCTTCCCAGCTGGTACAGTCTCTGGTGCTCCAAAAGTCAAAGCGATGGAACTTATTGGAGAACTCGAGGGTGAGCGTAGGGGTATATACGCTGGTGCAGCTGGCAGATTTGACTTTGCAGACAATGAGATGGACACTTGCATCGCTATCCGCACGATGACATTCAAGAATGGCGTCGCATACTTGCAAGCTGGTGGTGGTATCGTCTACGATAGCGTTGAGGAGGATGAGTATATTGAGACAATCAACAAGCTCATGGGTAATGTCAAATGCATTGACCAGGCTGAGGGTGAGTAAGGAAGCACGCGTGAGATTCTATCTAAACGTCACACAGACTACTACAGAATGCTCAATAACGAAATTTAAAATGGAAACCAATGTAATTAATGTATATATACACATAAAGAAGTAAATAACGTGTATTTAAGAATGCATATAGAGAAACGTATAGTGAAGACTTCCTGAGCGTCATTAACGTTTCAATTACGACTTTCTCATCTGCCCAACAATTGAGCAGCTTTTCCTATGATTCCCTTCCTCTCCAAAACGCGCTCGACAGCACGCTCAACGAAGCCTTCCAAAGCGATGCGCTTGCCGTGAGGCGTCTGCTTGCCCACGCCGTCGACATCCTCTGCCTCTTCGAAAAGTGCTTCTACTGCATTCTCGACATACTTTCCAACCATATCGACTTCAAGGTTGACGGAGTCGCCTACCTTCTTTGATGAGAGCGTTATCTGAGATTGTGTATATGGGATAAGCATAACGCCGAATGTTTTCTCGCGTGCGTCGACGAAAGTGACTGTGAGTGATGCACCATCGAGGGTTATGTAGCCCTTCGGTATGATGTACGGACCGACATTGTCCCTATCGTGCTGCTTTGGGGGGATATCAAACTTATAACGAATTGAAGAACCGTCGTTCGTGATATCCTTTATGCGTGTCGTGGTATCGACGTGTCCTTGTACAATGTGTCCTCCCAAGCGTGTGCCAACCTGCATCGCTCTCTCGAGGTTGACCCTGTCTCCTACTCTAAGTTCACCAAGGTTTGTGCGCTGCAGAGTTTCGGGTGCGAGACCAACTTTAAAGGAGGTTTTGTCGAACGTTACAACGGTGAGGCATGTACCGTTTACTGCTATACTGTCTCCATTCTGGCAGTCACTCAAAAGATTCTCAGAAGTGGTGAGTGTGACGCTCCAGCCGCCATTCTCAGATTCATCGATCTGCTCGATCCGGGAGACCCTACCAACTGCTTCAATCTCGTCATTCGTTAGTCTATAGCCTTTTAGAGATGAATTACTCACAAGTCCTGTGAACACCATATCAGCGTAGAGGAAGAAGAAAGGGGAGTACGCTTAATGTGTTTTATTAGCTTGTCTTCTTTTTCTCTCCTTGTATTTTTAGTCATCTATTCAGTAACTAGATCACTGCAGCTGTCAACGAGATCTGCAGCGGTTGCGTCACTCTAGAAGATCGCTGCGTATGTTCTATATCTCTATTTGGTCTGTCTCCTAAGATATCTGTACAATACTCTCTTTATTATCTACTACCATGAAATCTCACGTTCCACCAAAAACGACACCTGATGAAGCTACCCAGAGCAACTACGAGGATATATCATCTACACATCTCTCATTAGATTGGCATATCAACTGGAAATCTTCCAAGATTATCGGTAGCGTCACTCATGCACTCATCTCTCACAAAGATGTCGTCAAAGAGCTACATTTAGACGCTAGCTACTTGGAGATACATCGAGTACATATTAACGATAAGAAATTGTCTTACAAGCTGCACGATAGACATCCCGTCATGGGTAACAAGCTGGTGATCAGCTTACCAACGACACTCAAGAAAGATGACACCGTTAGCCTCACGGTGGAATACTCTACTACCACCTCCTGTACCGCTCTAGCCTGGCTCGACAAAGCCCAAACCACTGGAGGTGATTTCCCTTATGTCTACAGTCAATGCGAAGCTATTCACGCGAGGTCGCTGGTACCTTGCCAGGACACCCCTGCGAGAAAGTTTACTTACGATGCAAAAGTCAGAAGCACCCTCCCAGCTCTTATGTCGGCCTTACGCGTGTCTCCACCAAAAGACACACCCCTTGAGGACGTTGTAGGAAAGGAAACAGTATACGAATACAATCAACCAATCCCTATGCCTTCATACTTACTCGCAATTGCATCTGGTAAGCTCATCTTCAAGCCTTTCGAAGTGCCAACTGGCGTCAAGTGGAATGCCGGTGTCTGGACAGAGCCAGAGTGGGTAGAGAAGTAGTGAAAGAGCCTAACTAACCGCATATAGACTCATGGATGCCTCCTTTTGGGAGTTCAAGGAGGACACAAGCAGGTATGTTCACCAAGCGGAGCAACTCGCAGGTATCGACTACGAGTGGACGACGTATGATATTCTCATTCAACCAAAGAGGTGAGCTACTCCTGTTAATGGATGTCTTAATTAAAGTCGCATCCCAGTGCACCATTTGGTGGAATGGAAAACATCTGTGGGTATCCCAAAAGCGTTAGTTAGTATTTTAAAAACCTTTAGGTCTCACATTTGCAACTCCTACACTACTCGCCGGTGATAGAAGTCTCACAGACGTCATCGCACACGAAATCTCCCACTCGTGGTTTGGAAATCTGATTACATGCGCTAATTGGAACAGTTTCTGGACTAATGAAGGATTCACTACCTACATGGAGAGACTCATCCTTCAATTCCTCCACGGTAAGGCTGACCGTGACTTTTCTTACATCATTGGCAGGAAAGCTCTTCAGGAAAGCCTGGAGGAAATGAGTAGTGAACCTAGATACCAAAAGCTCGTAATTCCATACCATGTGGGCGAAGATCCTGATGAAGGCTTCTCGAGTGTGCCTTACGACAAAGGAGCTAATTTCCTTTACTATTTGGAGAAGACTGTCGGAGGTTTGGACGTGTTCTTGCCATTTGTGAAAAGCTACGTGAAGGAGTTCCGCGGGAAGAGTATTGCAACAGCAGATTTCCACAACCACCTTTTCAACTTCTTCGCTGATAATCAAAACGCCCTAGATGCACTCAAGAAGGTAGACTTCGATGCATGGTACAATGGCTCTGGATTGGTGAGTTTGAGATGTGTTCTACATCGCCAGTCTAATAATCGCATAGTCTCTTCCTGTCGAACTTGACTACGACACTTCACTCGCGGACGTCGCCTACTCCTTGGCTGAAAAATGGAACAATCAACGTGATTCTGAGGTAGATCACCTCAAAGAGGTCTTCAGTGAGGGTGATATCCACTCATTTAATTCCAACCAGAAAGTCGTTTTCCTCGAGAAACTACAATCATATCCAACATTCAAAAAGACCATCCCTGAGGCACTTGCTACGGTTTATGGATTTGATAAAGCCCAGAATGCTGAAATACGCTTCAGATTCTACATGCTTGCACTCACAACGGGTAGCACCTACGTGCATCCAGCTGCAGAGTGGGTATCTAGACAGGGAAGGATGAAATTCTGTCGTCCCCTCTTCAGATCACTCAATAAAGTCGATAGCGATACAGCTAAGAAGACCTTCTTAGATAACCAATCTTTCTACCATCCAATCGCCGCTAAACAGATACGTAGGGATTTGAAACTAGATGAGGCTGTACCAGCTTCTACTTGCTCTATTGTCTAGCACTGTAGTTGATCTCTGGATTTTTAACAAGAGACTATGCATATATTACTACTATTCATGCCCAGCTAAATAGTTTCTTTTCTTTTTGAAGAAAACACACAAACGAACACTACATTCATCTGATACATAAATGATATCAGATCATAATTTATAGTATACAGGGAACGAATGAGAAACAACGCATGTTATTATCTGCTTGCTTTTTCTTAATCTTCCTGAGGGCATGTGTGATAGATTGTTTTAATAATTTGTGCAAAATATCAATAGAATAGGGCATATCATACTAATATCATAATAATAATATTGTGAAAGAAAAAATACATTCAATAAGAAACAAGTTTGAGTGATTGTAGATGTTAGTTTACTTTAATTAATGCGTGACCTGAAATATTCATTGAGCTGCTTAAGCTTTACCTGCAGCCTTGGCTTGCTCCTTCATGAGGTTCAATGCTGAACCAGCACGGTGCCATGCAATTTGCTCTTGGTCTGTCGTATGTTAGAAAAGCTGGTATGGAAATATTAATCACTTACTGTATGAGTGAGTCAATGGGAATTCGTCAACTGAGCCATCCTTGTGCTTGCAAATCATAGTGATTTCAGAACCTGGGTAAAAGTTGTCCTTAACACCCTTTAAGCTGATCTTATCGGTTGGTTGGACCTTGTCGTAGTCGGCTTCATTCTTGAAGTTGAGAGGAAGCAATCCTTGTTTTTTACAGTTGGTTTCGTGAATACGTGCAAATGACTTGGTAATAATAGCTGCACCACCCAAGTATCTTGGTTCAAGGGCAGCGTGTTCTCTAGATGAACCTTCACCGTAGTTGTGGTCACCGACAACGACCCATTTGAGGCCGTGGTCACGGTACCAAGCACCAACAGTTGGGACTGGACCCCATTCACCGGTCTCTTGGTTCTCTACTGAGTTGGCCTTGCCGTTGGCGTCGTTGATGGCACCAATAAGACAGTTTTGGGAGATGTTTTGCAAGTGACCTCTGTATTTCAACCATGGACCAGCAGCAGAGATGTGATCAGTGGTACATTTACCGCGGGTCTTGATCAAGACTGGGAGGTCTTCTGGATCCTTACCGTCCCACTTGTCGAATGGTTCGAGGAGTTGCAAACGTTGTGAGTTAGGGTCAACGGCGACTGAGACTTCTTGTGCGTTTTCCGCTGGAGCTTGGAAGGTGTTCTCACCGGCATCGTAACCTTTTGGTGGAAGCTCGTAACCAGCTGGGTCGGAGAATTTGAAGTCCTTGCCGTCATCAGTCTTAAGGCTATCAGTCATTGGGTTGAAGGTGAGGTCACCGGCGAAAGCCATGGCAGTGACAAGGTCTGGGGAGGCAACGAATGCGTGGGTGGCTGGGTTAGCATCGTTACGACCAGTGAAGTTACGGTTGTATGAGGTGATGATAGAGTTGGCTTCACCCTTCTTGACGTCTTGACGGTCCCATTGACCAATACATGGACCACAGGCGTTTGCGAGGACAATACCACCAACGTTTTCGAAGTTTTCGATGACACCGTCTCTGGCGATGGTAGCACGAATTTGCTCTGAACCAGGGGTGATAGTGAACTTGGACTTAGCGACGAGACCAGCATCGTATGCCTCCTTGGCAATGGCAGCTGAACGAGTCATATCTTCGTAGGAAGAGTTGGTACATGAACCAATCAAGGAAACCTTTAATTCACTTGGCCAGTTGTTCTTCTTGACTTCATCAGCGAACTTTGAAAGTGGGGTAGCAAGATCCGGGGTGAATGGACCGTTGATGTGTGGTTCCAACTCATCTAAGTTGATGGTGATGGTTTGGTCGTATTCTGCGTCTGAATCACGGACAAGGTTTGGTGCGAATTGCTTAGCATAGTCGGCTTGAGCTTGACGACCGGTGGCAGTCAAGTATGAGGCCATACGGTCATTGAATTGGAAGAGGGAGGTGGTAGCACCGATTTCAGCACCCATGTTACAGATGGTAGCCATACCGGTACAGGAGAGAGAGTCGACACCTGGACCGAAGTACTCGATGATAGCACCGGTACCACCCTTGACAGTGAGGATACCAGCGACCTTCAAGATGATGTCCTTTGGAGTGGTCCATCCACTCATCTTACCCTCGAGCTTGACACCAATAACCTTTGGACATTTGAGTTCCCATGGGAGATCAGCCATGACGTCAACGGCGTCGGCACCACCAACACCACATGCAACCATACCGAGACCACCAGCATTTGGAGTGTGTGAGTCTGTACCGATCATAAGGAGACCTGGAAGAGCATAGTTCTCAAGAACGATTTGGTGGATGATACCTGAACCAGGCTTCCAGAAACCGATACCGTACTTTGATGTAGCGGTTGACAAGAAGTCGAAAACTTCCTTGTTGAGATCGTTTGCACGGGCGAGATCAGCAACACCACCAACTTGTGCTTCGATCAAGTGATCACAGTGGACGGTAGTTGGGACGGCAGTTGTAGGAAGACCAGCTGACATGAACTGAAGGAGAGCCATTTGGGCGGTAGCATCTTGACAAGCAACGCGCTAGAAGATGTTAGTAAAAAGTGATATATTATTCGTCGAGACCCACGTCTGGACGGAGCTTGAGGTAAGTCTTTCCTCTCTCGATATCTTGCTCTTCTGGGTTATCCAAGTGACCGTAGACGATCTTCTCGGAGAGTGTGAGAGGACGGTTGAGACTGTGTGAGATGTTAGAACAATCTGAGAGAAGATGCTGTAACATACCGTGAACGAACAATGTTGAGGTTATCTTCAATACGCTGGGAGGGATGTTAGACATGCTAGCAGCGAGCTAGGTGTGCTCCTCACTTGGTAGTTGACGTACTTTCCTTGACCGGCTTCGCTGGTATGGAGTGAGAACAAAATCGTCGAATAAAGCAGAACTCACATCAAGGACATATCTACTTTCTTGTCGCCTATACGTGAGGCTTGGGTGGCGAATTGCCGCAAGTTTCTAACACCGCGGGTGAACATCTTGGATGTAAAGTTGAAAGAAGTGTTTTCGCTCACGAATCAAATTTCAGTAGTATGTAAGATAATCGGAAAGATGCGGATTTTGATTATTTAGTAATAATTAATGCACCTTAGCCGCTTAGTTGCTCTCTTTTTACCTTATACGCGTGCTATTTCATTGCAATGACCTTGTGTAACGTCATCGGGAGAATCATTTGACGAGCATATTACGCATAATTGGATAACCAGTCTATGATATAATGCATAATAAGTATACGTACCACTTTCTGGGTCTCTACATTGCCAATATACCAGCGTTCCTTAACTAAATGCGAGCATCTCCGAACAAAGTTTTCGACAATATTCGGATCTCAAAAATAGACTATACGAACGAGTTTTATCTATGAATATGTATACGTTTCTCATAAAAATGCACTCCAATTAACTACTACTTCCGTTCCGCACCGTCCAATTCCGGCTGTAGTTAGGGTTATCGAGGAGATAGATGAGTTTAGCAGATATCTCCGATTTCGCCTATTGTTATCGTTTTGGCTGTGTCACACTTTAGTACTCCTCAGACCTTCAAACTGATGTCTCATTATTCGTCAGAAATATGACACAAGATTTTTCCGATGATGGTTGTATGACAGTTCTATGAAGAGTGTATCTTGAGTCTTGCTATGACGCTACTTTACGTAGAGATATACATACAACATTATTAGCCCCCAGAAATGGTCGTATGACAACATCTTCTGATAAGCAAGAGATGAGCTTAGGAGATACGTCACTGAGACGTAGAATGCAGACGTAGAATACCACTCCTATCGGCTAGTATCTTTGCATTTTGCACTCTTCCTATTTTGCTTCTCTACTATCATCATCAACTTGTTCATCAAGTAGAGATGGTGCGTGTAAATCACAATTTGTATATTAAATAACTCACATATCTTTAGTCACTTGCACAAGAGCTTATAGACGATCTCGATGGTCTATCGGATGACGAGATCACAGAGGGAAATCAAACAGAGCAAACAGAACAGCGAGACGATTTCAATGAGAACGGTAAACGTCCTGCTAGTGAAAATCCATTAGAAGAATCATCTGAAAATGTTATGGACACCTCCGAAGAGCCCTCCATTGAGCTACAAGAAGGCCAGCTTTATATACCCACAGGTGGCGTACGCCCAGCTGATGAGCTCGATGCTGAGGCTGTTGAGGGCTATAAATTGGAAAAGATCCTAGACGTTAGGAAAGTTGCGCCATTAACTTCTTCAAGGCGTATGAAGGAAGTGCTTGAGGTGAGTGTATACCCTTTAGTGTTTGGTAATTAGCTCATTAGCAACTCAGGGGATTGACGAATTCTTAGCCTCTCCAAAGCTTGTTAAGGGTGGCTCAATAGTCGACAATCCGGAGTATGACATTATCGTAAAAGCGAACAACCTGGCTGTAGAAGTGGACAACGAACTGCTCATAGTACACAAATTCGTTAGAGATCATTATCACGCAAAATTCCCAGGTTTAGACACTTTGGTACCTGAACCAACAGTGTACTTGCGTGTCGTGCAAGCAATTGGTAACATCGAAGATATTTCACAGGCACCCCTCAAGGACGTTGTCAAGGGTCATACTATTATGGTCATCACTGTCAGTGCTACTACTGCCGATGGCCGCCAATTGACGCGGGAGGAATGGGAGCGTGTAGATGCTGCCTGTGAAGTTCACAAGGAGCTTGAAGAGGCTAAACATAAGGTTAGTAGGACCGTTAAATTCAGTGATATTTTTGACACTTTTAAAGATATTCGAATACGTTCAATCACGTATGAACATCCTTTCTCCAAATGTATCTGCTATTGTAGGGACTACCACAGCTGCAAAGCTGATAGGTGTTGCAGGAGGTTTACAGGCGCTTGCAAAAATGCCGTCATGCAATGTTTACCTCCTTGGTGCCATGAAGAAAACACCAACTGGACAGTCGACAGCTACTATGAACCGTCATACTGGATTCATCTACCAGTCTGACCTCGTTCAGTCATGTGAACCGGAGCACAAACTGAAAGCTCAAAGAACAGTCTCTGCTAAAGTAGTTCTTGCCGCTCGTGTCGATCTCGAAGGTGGCAGCAAGGAGGGTAACTATGGTGATCTCCTTCGCACGAAATTAGAAAAGCATTTCGAAAAGATGGCTGAACCGCCTCCACTTAAAGTCACAAAGGCACTTCCTGTGCCATCAGAAGACGGAAAGAAGAAGAGGAGAGGTGGAAGAAGAGCGCGTAAAGCCAAGGAGGCTTATGCCATGACGGAGCTCCGTCAGCTCAGTAATAGGGTGAAGTTTGGCGAGCAGGAAGCCGAGACGGATGCATTCGGCGGTGAGACTCGTGGACTCGGTATGATTGGTAAAGAATCGGGCAAGTTACGCGCAAGTGCTATCGATTCAAAGAGTCGCGCAAAGATGAGTAAGCAGAACAAGATCCGTACACAGCTTCTGGGTGGTCCTTCACGAGCTACCTCTGGAACGGCCACAAGCGGTACGGCATCTAGTTTGTCTATCACTCCATTCCAAGGTATAGAATTAGCAAATCCAAACCAGACAGCAGAAAACGAACGCAAATTGAAGGCCGCGAATGATAAGTGGTTCGCTAAGGGTGCCTTCAGTCATATTCCTCAGCAGGGTGACAAGCTACCTGGCAGTAAATAATTGTAACATATAGTCAATGCATAATGGTATATTTATAGAGATTAGCTGGGTTCTTATAGATCCGTGATACTAATTCTAACACCCAACATTTTCTAAAGTCTCCCCTTGATCTAACACCTTTGAGAGCTTGCTGACGCGTTCTTTCAAGGAGATATGCCGCTGACCAAGGACCTTTTCAATTGCTGATAAGTGGTATTTGAGTTTATGCGATGCTGTCACTTTAATCGTTATGCTTGCCGCTGACAGCCCCTCTACGAATGTCTTGTAACATCTGTCATCCCGAGCGAATACGTAGGTCTAAAAAGTATTTATGTGCGATAACATTATTAAATCTTCCACTTACCGGTATCGGTTCACCTTGCTGGTAGAACCTCAGGACTTGCAACCAGGCAGCCATCATAACCTGTAATTTTGTAAGACAAAGTTTTATTTTCGAGTCTCACGCACTAAATCTGCAATTCCATTACTCAGATAATCATCCAAACTAGCAATCGTAGAGGCACTTCTGTCTAACCTCCAGGTCGCGAACTTGCGCAACTCGGACGCAGCTGTCTGGACGGGTTTGTTCGTGATAGGATTTGTGAGTGCCAGTGAAACCAACTGTGTGGCGTCATTGATAAACTTATCACCCTCTATGTAACGTCAGATGTATGTTTAGTAGAAAAATAAACCGCGTACCACTCATGACTAGCGTTTGCAAATACGAGGCCAATAAATCTGTCTGTCCAGTCGACAAACCATGATCTATTGCCAATTTCAAATTCGTCCTTAGACTCTTGAGTATTTCGCGATTCGATGCACTTTTGAGGGTGTGTTCGTCCATCGAGTTCACCCACTTTGACATCGCACCGACTAGGACGATAGCAATCCCATCGTATTCCTTTCCTAAACGCATCGCGTGTACTAGTGGAGTGCTATCGCCCACTTTTCGTAAGAGCAAGTCGAAACTATGATCTCTACAGGTCATTATAAACATTATATCCTTCTTCTCGATAGCTTTGAAAAGTTCCCAGGGTTGTATTGGCCGTTTTGGTTTTGGACGCTTATCGAGATCCCTACTAAGCTTTTTACCCAACTGGCCCGGTTTGTAGTCTAATGGTTCAGATAGCGCATCATTTATCTTGGCCGTACGCTCGCTGACCTTCTGCCGTGTGCTGGATTCCGCTTCGGCAGTGAGCTGGGCAAGTGTGGGCAGTGTTTTTGGTAGTACGAGTAGACTAGGGATATGCTGGTTTTCAATTTCAGGGTAAGGGTCTATTAATGTGTTACCATCATCGTCTTTGCGCGCTTTATGAAACAGATGCTCAAAGTTGTGCATCAAGGTGTCTTTTATGCCTAGAAGTGACTTTACTTCGAGAGTGTATCTAAACCTATGAATGTGTATGCGTATATTATATCTAATGTCTCGATTGCAGAATTACATACAGGTTTAATCACGTCAGCCAACATCAAATCAAAGAAACTAACTTTGGAACGATTGAATATGAAAGATATCTAAATCTATTACTACAATAGACAGGGTCCTCCAATCAGAAGTATCATCATTTGTCGGGAGATTCACTACTATGACGTATATCATTAGGCAGATTTAGATTAGCAAAACATGTAGCACTCTCAACCTAAACCCAACCACATTACTTATCAAGTAGAGTCTCTATATTTGATTCGAATATTCACATTCATAGATAGTACACGTTTTAGAGAGACACTACTCAGAAGACACCGTAGTTGTGACTGAAGACATTCATTCCAGTCGATATCATAATCCTTCCCATGTTTAATCCAATATTCTCATATTGACGGTAGTCAGGCGGAAGTGGTGCGTTATCGACCACTTTTTCACGAGAGGTTTCGATGATAACCTTGCCATCCTTATCTAATCCCTCTGCCTTGACTTCCTTATAGTCATGTTTGACATGGTTCAATTCTAACCTTGCCTCGAAGCCATTTCTCTCGACTTCACCGAGTTGCTTGAGAGGTCCACCCTTCTTGGTAGCACCGTAGTATCTCCAACTTGCAACTTCGGTGTCACCATTCCAGGAGCTGGCCAGTATGAGCTTTCCGAGGTGCCCGTACACATAACCAACCAGGGCTGCATCTTCTGATGGTTTAACTGACTGCCAGTCGTTTTTGAATGCACGATAATTCTGGGCACCATGTCCCTTCTCGAAGTAGGCATGATATATCGCTTTGCCGTCGCTAGTGAACTCGGTGACAGCTCCCTCGCTACCCCAGTTTACGAGTACGTTGCCATTGTCGAGCAGTTGTGTAGAACCTTGAGACTTACTAATGAGTCCATCTGGTGGGTAAAATGCCTGGCGTGTCTCAACTGTCCACTTGTTCTTACCGCCTGCGGTGTTAACTAGTAGGACTTTTCCAGAGGAAGTTGGGGCGTCGAATACAGCATGGCCTATATCAGTTTCAGTTCCATGAGCGGAATTGTCATATAGGGATATAATCTCGCGTCCTGTCATGCCAATTAGCAAAATTTCACGCAACTGTAAGACATCCACTCACCCTCCTCATCGACGCCTTGGAAACGTGCGTGATGCTGATAAGAGAAATGTGACGCTTTGTCTAGATGCTTAAAGTCATCGTTGACGTTCCTACCACCGAGTGTCCAGATAATTTCACCAGTCTTTCCACTAATTTTGTACACAGAGTTGACATCTCTTGCAGAAATCAAGTAGTCACCATCATGGTTCTTATCGACGGAATTGATGTGGAAGTAATCCCAGGCTTCGACACTGCCAATACCGTTGCCTGCTTGACCGCTCGTGAGTGTAATGTTGCTATGTGAAGGTGGAACGTGGTCGAGAGACTTCCATTCGAAGATGACCTCACCTGAACGAGTGTCAACCTCCTGGAACTGTGAGTCAACAATCCATTCGCGTTGTGGATCGCCTCCATTGAAGGAACTCAAATCGCGTGGAACGGGATGGTAAATTTGAAACAAGGCAGATTTACCATCGTGAATGAGCTGACCTTCATGCTTGTCGATCAACTTCGCATGGCCAGCTTTAATGGATGTGATGTGATTGTATGATTTGTCCAAAACCTTCAGCAACCCATGTCCATGACCATGGGCACTGTTGTGCTTACCCTCAAAAGCGAGAAGAACATCTTGACCTTGATATTCAGCCTTCTGAAAATTTGCAAGCCATCCTGAGTAGTAGCTAGCGAAACCAGACCAGACGAGGTCACCATCTTCTCTTAAAATGTAAGCAGAAGGTTGCTAACTTGTGTGAGAGGTGTATGCAAATACAACTAGGAACTCACATGCGGTGGATGTTCTTCATCCTCAACTGGTGATCCTGTGAACGGTGCTACAAACAACAAACCATCTGCCGTCTTCCCGGTATTCTGGGTTACTTCCAAGCGAGGAATGTGGAGATCTGGTCGACTGAGGTATCGCCATTCAGCTGCAGTTAATCCGATTGTCGAGAGTAACGCAGCGAGTTTGAGAAATCCGGTAGATATTTGCATCCTTTACGTGTCTAATTAGGGACAAACAAGCGGGCTTTTAAGCGCGTTGCTTGCATAATAGTTGTTGCTAATGACGTGGTTAAATTGTGTGCTCGATAGACTAGAAAGATGTTGTGATAATTCTGTCATCGCACAGTGCAAAAAAGCTTAATATTACTTCAATAGCTATTAGGCATCTTTCATGCGTTTAATTGAAACAAGTGAAAACTTTCACATCTCAAGTTACCGATTTTGAAGAAATTTATCATATGTAAAATGTGTAATACATGTTTACCTTGTATATAAAGAAATGGTTAACTACCGCTTATATTATTGTTATCAGCGAGTTTTGACTTTTCAGGAGTGTGTACGTAATTAAATTCCATCGTACGAATAAGATATCATATCATACCATCTAATACCCTCATCGTGATCAGTATGTACTCTCCAATGTAATACTCTCTATACATTTCGACGTACCCTGTTCATATCGCAGCATAACGCTCTTTGACCCACTCATCCATCAAGATGAGTTTCGTACATGACAAATTAAGATTGTGGGATGATATACAACTAGAGATACCCCTCTAATACACTCCTAGGATCACATCCTCCGAGGCTTACACTTTGGAGCCCGTCAGCAATGACAACAGCACCAACAAAAGCAAATCTCTGGCTATTGACAGAGTAACAAGAGAAATAAAGATGGTTGGTAAGTGTACACCTATCTATTAGAATGCATCTCATGTAATGTAGACTCTCCAAAAGATATCCAGCAGAACGCAGATAGTGTCATAACGGTATATGGTGTATTAGGTATAATAAACTTAACAACTAGTACGTAATAAACTATATAGAGTCACTTCGCAATAACACCTCCTTAGCTCCCTTCCTTGTTGTCATTAGCGATAGAGAGCACGCCGGTGAAATCAACAATGCGGCGATTTATAGAGCGACAGACTTCAAAATGTACCCAATTGACAGAACGTCTACACTTTCACAAATATTGAAGCACCCTGTAGACGGCGTTCTCCTCGGTTTACTCAAGAATCACTTCAACGATGGCAACTTCTACTTCTCGCCTGCTTATGACCTCACAAGCAGCCAACAGAGATCACAGTCAGCATCTGAGGGTGCACCAATGCACGAGAGAACTGATGATAGATTCTACTGGAACAAATTCCTCCAAAAGCCGCTCTTGGAATCTAATTTAGACACCTCTGGACCACTTGCCAGCTTCTTATTGCCAGTAATTTACGGTTTCTTGGAAATTAAACCAACAAGTATATTTGGACAACCAGTCACAATCGCACTTATAGCTAGAAGAAGCAGATTCAGAGCGGGTACACGCTACTTTAGTAGGGGAATTGACGAATCTGGCAATGTTTCAAACTTTAATGAAACTGAACAAATTGTTGTTGCTCAGAATAAGACATACTCACATGTACAATGTCGTGGTTCAGTACCAATTTACTGGTCAGAGATCAACACCCTGAGGTACAAGCCAGATCTCCAAATAATGGACATTCCGCAATCAGTAGAATCACTAAGATTACATCTCGCTTTACTTGTCGAGAATTACGGTAAGGCAACCTGTATCAACCTCGTCAACCAGAAAGGATACGAAAAGCCAGTGAAAGATTGGTTCGAGAATGCTCTCGGAAAGCTTAACCATCCTAATATTCACTACGAATACTTTGATTTCCACAGCGAATGTAGCAAAATGCGCTGGGATCGTATACATATACTCCTCGACCGACTCGAAGAAGAGCTTAAAGCACAGCAATATTTCAAAAAGGAGGATACTACAACCGTCAACAAACAAAGTGGCGTTTTCAGAACCAACTGTATGGATTGCTTAGACAGAACAAACGTCGTACAGAGCGCAGTTGCCAGAGTTGTTCTTACTGCCCAATTGATGGATGCTGGTTTGCTCGGTCCTGGGGATAGTGTATCAGATGACCTTGGATTTATCTATCTCTTTAGAAATATTTGGGCAGACCACGCCGACGCTGTTTCTGTCACTTACTCAGGTACAGGCGCTCTCAAGACCGACTTCACACGTACAGGAAAGCGTACAGTTGAAGGTGCTTTCTGGGATTTGATTAACAGTATCACGAGATATGTTAAGAACAATTACTACGATGGTAGTCGACAAGACGCCTTCGATCTCGTTCTTGGTGGTTGGACACCACAAGCTGGTGCATCATTTAGAGACAACCGTCCTATTTTGACGCGGGCGGCTCCATACGTCCTCACATACTCACTCCTTATGCTACTCTCTGGTATCGTACTTCCAAGAGATAAAAGCAAATCAGTTATGACGTTCTACCTCTTCTTCACCAATTTGGTTGCTCTTTCTTCAGTCTACATTGCCAAAAATGGTATTGATTATGTCGCCTGGCCACGTCTGAGAAAGCTCGACAATGTTATTAACTATCAAGGTCCAGGATACAGATCACCAGCTCATGGTAGAGGTTTCGCTTGGGGTGTTGGTAGTGGTGGTATCTTTGCACAACCACAATCACGCATTGAGGAAATCGAATTGGGCAAGAAAGCCAGCTAATCTGGGCTCATTATACATATCATTTTCAAGTTGTTTATTAGAATACATTTATAATTTAAATTCATTAGTGGTATTATATTATCCCGTCGAGTTCATTGGCGAAATCGTCAAAGTCATCGCTCGATTTATCACTATCGGCTTTATGTCGTTTTGGTGAGTTGATTGATGATGCTGATTCTGGACTATCCCGCGAACGTTTTCTGGTGGTACCTTCATTCGTAACATCTTCATTCTCAACTCCTTCGCTGTCTTCCTCATTCAGAAAATCCTCTAACTCTTGATCAGCAGTGTCCCAATCAACGTGGTCAAACTTCGAGGGGCTCTCTTGGACGACCTGCTTAGGGTTATTCGGTGGTCCATCCAAATAATAATTCTCTTCAGGCATTTTCTCCCATTTAGCGCAACTATCGAGCAACCATTCCGACCAGACTACGTGGGCACTATCACCTTTCTTAGCATCTTCTACCTTTGCAGTGCCTTTCTTTGCTGCTACGACATGGGTAACCTTTTCATTATAATTGTGATCAATTGTGGCGCCAAACTTGCTGGCGAGGTTGTATATACCGCTTATCTCTAGTGGCATACCAAGTGGGATGACACTACTAAAGACTAATTTCAAACCATGCAAAACTTTACGCTTTAATGTTGGTATAATCTCCTTGGTATCTGGATCATCGCCCGCATTTTTGAAATTGTAGAAATTTGAGTGAATTTGAGTTAGTATTTTAGATAATCTTGGTAATTCTTCATCTATTGTTTCACTAAGGATTTGCTGATGCTCTTTCTGTCGCTTAGCTAGAGGTCTCTGATCGGCTTGCTTCGATAGACTCTCATTGCTATCCTGTTCTTGCTCCTCTTGATCTCCATCTCCATCTCCATTTTGATTGCTCCGTAGTTTTTTACGTTTATTAAGTGCATTAATATCACCTATACCGACAAAGAACTCAAATGGGATTACTTTCACGAGGTTCGGACTATCACCCCATACGTCAGCTCTGTCATCAATGATAACACACATTGAGGTATCCGTTGGAAATAACCTTTGTAAAGATTTTTGTGTAAATGAACCTGATTCATCACGTGAAAGAATTCTTTCACCAAAATACTTCCCGGATGGATCTATAAGTTGACAAATAGCTAAAGCATAAGAACGTGTACCCATAGTGTATACGTGCATTTCGAATAATTTGTTCATATTATCAAGAAATTCCATCAAACCTGGTCTAAATTTAACGAAATACCAACTACCAAATTCGTGATGGTTTACTAGACCGAAATCGCCCAATTTGAACTTATGTACATCGTTAAGTGCACCTTTATAGACTAAAGTTGGATCTTGTAATAGTTCATTAACCGTTGGATCAACGGTTGCATGTATAATCGTCTGATCGAGGTCTACGATTAGTGCAAGTTTGCTAGACTTTAATAGAGTATGTTTGCTAGTTTTTCCAATCCTCTGCGCTTCATCATAGCTAACAGTTAGATTTGCTGTAGAGTGTGATATATGATAACTTTCAGATTGTTGTCTAGGGGAGTATTTTATAAGAGTAGAATAGTATGAGAAGGCTATACGCACTCTTGTGATACATCTTTACCGCAAATTGCACAAAGTCCAGATAATTGGACAGGATGTGTACAATCAGAGGCACTTCCCATGGTTGTTCACTTTCTACGATGAATAAGAGCGAAAATAAACTAGAAGTGATAGAGCAAGAGGATAAAGTGGGTGGGTGGTCTATTAACCACACTACAATTTACTAATTCATCCAATAGAACAACTTATAAAGGGTTTAGATAAGGATAAAAAGTTTGAAGAGTACAGAAAGGGTAGCGATCTCCCAGAAGGTTCAGCCATCAACAGAGTCAGAGATTTCCTTCCAAAGATAAAGCAAGCTAACGAGGATGTGTCTTCGATGTCCTCTATAGAAGAAACGAAAGGTAGCAAGGGCGAGCAGATTGAAATGAATTTATATGAAGCAGTTTAATAAATATTTGGACTTTATTAGATTGTAATATAGCTTGTTTATTGGTGACTGTATTTCTAGATCGCTCGCTATGTCAGATATGAAACCATTGAGAAAATTTATATCTGGATATCGATTCTGTTTTATTTGAAGATCAAGGTGGTTATGAGCATGTTTGTTAGTGAAAATGTTAGGATTTTGTAGCCTATGGTTGATGGAGGAGAGTAGACAGGGAGATAGTAACTTTGAAGGGAATTGCTGGTTTCTTTGCTGATAATAAGCGTGGAATATTTCAGAGGACTCCTCTACTAATTGCTTTAATAATAGCGTCGACGGTATTGACTTTGATAGTAGCGGTAGCTTACAGCCTATCAGAGTGGAAAGAGATTGAATAGCAGATTGTATAATGATATTCTCTATAGAAATGCTCTCGAGCTTTTGCACCTCCATCGAAGACATCGGCAGTTGTAACTTGTCTACACCATGGATGAGCGTCAGTGTGTCGTTGTATTCGACGTATAAGTTGTACTCGATTGGCCTGCTCTTCAGGAGATTGTAGTACAAACCGAGATAATTTATATTGTTAATAACGACGCTGTCTTCTCTCGTCAAGTCTTTCGACGACAAACTATTGTAGATCCTGTTGAGATTGCTGTTGTAGTAGTAATTGTTAACCCTCTCATAGCGTAATAGACTATTCCCAGTCGTCTCTACGCCTAAATTTTTAAATTTATTCGACAGCCGCCCAACTTTGTTCAATTTTAGCCTTGACATTCAACAATCAAGATGTCGACTGTAGAAGATTTCATGAATAAGGAGAGATTGGAGGCTATACAGTCTGGCAGGTCGATAGACCACCCTCACCAGCAGAACAAGCCTGGTATCAGCCTCATCTCTGATACACTCAATTCATTGAGAATACAATCAGCTAGGAAATTACCGACAAAATTTATTTCCTCGCCCTCTTCTACAATAACGCCCTCTGTCGATGGCAAGTACGTCTTCGTTGCAAACCAATCCTCGATTGAAATTCACAATCATTCACATTTGATACATACGATCAACAACGCACACAACGCGAAAATTACTTCGATACAGACCCTTCATTATGACAAGCATAAGATTATCACCGCTGCCTTAGACGGCGCTATCATTCTCTGGGATACTCTCGATTTTAGCCCTATTAAGCACATCACTTACTACTCACCTATTTCTCACCTTTTAGTACAACAATCACAGTCTGACAGAAACCAGACAATTTTGTTCATTGCTTTGAATAAGATCGCTCAGCGTAGTAGGGCTGCCGACGGTTCTGACCGTCCACCAGTCATAAACACTGTTTACTACAAGTACACCTGGTCGCACAACAAGTCAGTCAAGAAACAATCCCTTTTACTCGGTCAAACGCGCCCACCGACCTCAGTCAACTTGAACGATGACATCCTTACCGCTCAATGTGGTAAGAAGTTGAACGTTTCACAACATAATCTCGTTGATAAGCGTTCATTCGTTAAATGGGTAAACCCAGAGAAGCAAATGCAAGCTGCTTTAGACCCTCTTAACGAGTTCTACGTTACCTCTGAACTCAGCTCTGGTAAAATTCACCTCTGGCCATACTCTGTTATCGCGTCTGAATTACCAGCTAAACCACAAGTTTACTCATTCAATCACCCAGGTTTCCAAAACAACTGTCCAACAGAGGTACTCCATTGGCACTCACATCCTATCAAAGCACTCACTTTCACTCCAAATGGTTCCTTCCTCCTCAGTGGTGGTGATGAAGGTGTCCTAGTTAGATGGCACGTCCGCCAAACAAATGGTCGTCTCGCAAAGAAGGATTTCTTGCCAAGACTCGGTGCTGGAATTTCCTACATCGTTTGCAATGATGAAACCAATTGGATTGTTGGTCTAGTTGATGGATCAAAGGTTTACGTCGATGGCGCACAATGGAGAGTTGACCATGTCGTTCGTGGCTTGGTTATCCCATCTGTACCTAACCACCACGAGAGAATACCAATCACAAACACTCACGATGGCAAGCTTATTTTCCCATCTTCCCATCCATCTGTTTTGCAGATTTACGATATCAACAACAACACATCGGAAGAGCTGGAGGTCTCACCAAACAACAGAATCGTCAATAAGGGTGATTTCCATGATAATAGCCAATTCAACATTCAAGGAAGAGTGGAGGATGTCTCCTCATGTCGTGACTGGTTGGCTACCGTTGACAGTGCATCTGTAAAAATTTGGCAAATTGATCAAGAAAGTGGTAAATATCAACTCAACACTCGTATCGATAAGCCACATGGCGATTCGGCAGTCACTCAAGTTTCCTGGTCGAACTCCTCAAAAGGCGTGCCAGTGTTGGCTACTATTGGAGAAGATCGCAAGTGTCGTCTCTGGAGAGCCGAGCCGTTGGACTACAGGCCAAAGGCTTTAGGAAAGATCAAGAGTATTATTCGTGAAGGTCAAGGTGAGTTGGAGTCCTCACTGTTTTCTATTTCGCTAACAATAGTAGTCTCATTTAGCTTGTTCGCTACACTCAATTACAAAGATGAAGAGATGAACAACGTTTTCTTCTCTCCAGATTCATCACTCCTTGTCATGGTTCACCCAAGCACCATCTCATTGTGGAATCCAACAGCCGTCTACACTGGAAAGAACGCACCATCATTACTTAGAGTCCTCAGCGGAGAGGGTGTCACATTAAACGAGGGTGTATTTGTGGGCAGCAGCTATATAGCTGTTAGAGCGACAGCCGGAGCAGGTGAAGCATGCCATGGTGTTTGTTTAGTATACAATCTCACCAATTGTAAATGTGAGTGTTGCAAAGGTTCTTTTATGATTAATTAACACAACTACTAGGCATTTACACACACTCATTCGCGTACACAACTCCTCAAATTTTGGCGCACTCGAGTGCTAACAAGTTTGCCCTTTTCTCTGGCGCTACGAGACCACGTATGAACACTCAAGACAACGAGAAGGAAGCTGAGCGTGAGAAGGTTTTAAGTAAGAGTGCTATCGCAACCCAGATGACAACTTTCACTATCACCAACGAGGGTCTCATTGAGCGTGAGGAAGTTACTGAATTTGACAATAGTTATTTCAAATTCGCGTTCATGCCACTTTCAGAGGGATTCAATTTGGTTGGTTTGGCCACAACACACGAAAACCGTGTGCGTAATTTCGCACACTCCCAAACGTATGTTATGGGCAGCGCTGGTGCGGTCTTAATTGGCGACCAAGCATCCAAGTTCGATCTCAGGAGAGATGAGATTAAGCAGGACCAATCGGGTAACATGTTTGAAGAGATCTTTGGTAAATTTGACGACCATTTGGCGCTCTTTAGGGATAACGAGATGGAGAAGGATAATGCATTCATTAATGCGAATGAAGCGGGATCTAAACGTACGATTAAGAACCTCTTTGATGGACCATCACATTTGCTTCCTGGACCAGAAATGCTCTACGGGGACTTCCTTGAAGGCTTCCTGCCTAAGAGGGTCAACAACGTCGATGATTCAAAGACGACGTCTATTATTTATGAGGATACACCTAACGGTGATATTAAAATGCAAGAGGATGATATCTCAGGCGCTGAAATCCAACGTAATCGCCATATAGATAGCAGCGAAGTTAAATTGATGACACAGTTATTTAGAGAGATAATATAACTTTTTGTTAAAATTTAAATTATTTTATAGAATTTATGAAACTTCTTGGTTTGCTATCATAATGGCGAAAACATCAACAAATGAGGATCTTGCTACAAAATTACTGACGATGATAAACGTCTCAGCGAGCAAATCAACACAGCCAAAGCGGATACGATTTGATAACCCAGAGCTCCAGAAGACATCCAAGAAGAAGAAGCTCTCAGAGGATACCGAGAAGACTGAGAAGACTGAGAGAACTGAGAAGAAGAGCCCTACGAAAAAGAAGAAGAATGCTCAAGAGGTACAAGATAACACAGAGGAAAAGCCAGAGGAAATTGCCCCCCAGGAAGACGACGATGAAGAAGGTCTTGATACTCTCTCCTCACATTTTGGTCCAACGCCCACAAATCTCACAGACGAGCTGCTTGCTAGAGTTGTTGATCACAGGTGGGATTCTCTACCCTCAAATGGTCCACTAGGAAGATGCACAGAAGTCGGTTTGGGTGCTAGTCCAAACGAGAATGTATATATAAGTCCACGCTTTACACAAGCAAAGCACAATAAGGATCTTCTCAAACTTCTTGGAAGCTACAAGGATGTACTTTCCAGTCACCTCACAGAAGCTGAGCATGCGAAGATGCGTAAGAACTTGTCGTTACACATCCACAACCATCTTTTCCGGTGTGTCAAGTCGCCTTTCTTATGTATTATCAACTAACCT
The DNA here is from genome assembly GCF_000263375.1 of Wallemia mellicola CBS 633.66. Classification (NCBI taxonomy): domain Eukaryota; kingdom Fungi; phylum Basidiomycota; class Wallemiomycetes; order Wallemiales; family Wallemiaceae; genus Wallemia; species Wallemia mellicola. Next base: position 175,888 of record NW_006531970.1, read on the forward strand.
TCCCGACTTAGCACACGCCGTCGTGTTTTAAAGAACAACGAGAAACTTGCACACTTCCACGCTGACGACGAGAATAAAGGGAAGGAAGCTCCAGAATGCACAGATCAAGGTTTTACACGCCCGAAAGTACTTATATTGACGCCATTCCGCCATAACGCCCTTGAATGGTTGAAGGATCTCATCGACAATGCACCAACATCCCAAACAGACAATAAAGGAAGACTCTTCCAAGAATTTAGCTTACCAAAAGGTGCAATCGATAAGATTGCAAGTAGCCCTCCAGGTACTTACCCTCCAGACCATGTCTCGACATTTGTGGGAAACATCGATGATAATTTCAAACTGGGTGTCAAATTAACAAGAAAGTCTTTCAAACCATATGCAGAATTTTACTCCTCTGATATTATTTTGGCTTCTCCATTGGGTTTGAAGCTTGCAATGGAAAAATCGAAGGATACGGATTATTTATCCTCGATTGAGATTGTCGTTGGTGATAAACTAGATGTCATCACTATGCAGAATTGGCAACACTTAACAGAAATATTCGAAAACCTCAACAACATTCCAAAAGAAGGACACGGATGTGATTTCGCGAGAGTTAAGCCATGGTATCTTGACAACAAAGCTAGATATCTACGCCAATCTGTTCTCATGGCAGGTTATGAAACTCCAGAGATGCGCAATTTGTTCAATAAACACTGCAATAATGTTGATGGAAAGATACGCACGGAGACACGTTTCAATGGTGTTCTTGGAGATGTTGCAGAGGGTGTGAAATCAAGCTTTTATAGATTCGATGCTGATAACCTCCTCGATGAACCTGATGCACGTTTCGCATACTTCAAAGAAAAGACACTCCCATCGTTGAAGAAGTCCGCGGTTTCTTCTTCTTCTACTATCATATTCGTTAGCTCATACTTTGATTTCGTTCGCTTGAGAAACTACCTCAAAGCGTCTGATGTCAAGTTCGCAGGTCTCAGTGAATATTCAACTAATAAAGAAATATCGAGAGTTCGTACAGCGTTCTTTAAAAACGAGGTGAACTTCTTACTAGTTAGTGAACGTTTCCACTTCTTTAGAAGATATAGACTTAGAGGTGGCTTAACTTTCCTCTTTTATAGTTTACCGGACCACGCGGTCTTTTATCCAGAATTTGTGAATATGGGTATAGACAATAATGTTGAGGCATCAGACATTAGTGCAATTTCACTCTATTCACGCGCTGATGTACTCAAATTACAGCGTATTGTTGGTACAACAGATGCTAAGATGATGGTTAAGCAGGGTACAGATGATAGATTTTCGTATAACTAATTTATTCTTATATATTCGTCTAATTGTTGGGATATCTTATCGTATAGACTGCCATTTCTTAGTTCGTCGAGCTGACTAGTGTTCATCTTAGATAGCACGTAATCGGGTACTTTGCTTTTGTCTTCTGGTCGACCAATACCTATTCGCAATCTGTCGAAATCTGTCCCCATGTGCTTTGCTATTGATTTCAGTCCATTATGTCCATTAGCAGATCCAGCTGCTTTGAAGGATATCTGATAGAGTTATTGAGTGCATGTTGTTATATAAAACACCCACTTTCATCCAGTCTCGCTGCAAATCATCATGCAGGACAAGCAACTTCTCAGCGCGTATTTGGGAGTAATAACTAGATATACTCTTACCACTAACATTCATGAGATGATGACTATAACAAATGTGAACTCTATCGTCTATTTGTGCGGATGATATAGCGCCCTTCTTCTGCCAAAGTAGATTGTGTTTGCGAGCATACTCTATAAGAAATAATTGTCCGATTGAGTGATATGTTGTTGGATATGGCAGATTTCCTAATCCTGCTATCAGAATTTTGTTCTGCATTCTCTTGTTTGTGATCAACGATGACGGCGGGACTCGAAGCTGATTTTATAAAGTTTGACGAGCCAGACGCCATAGACAAAGGAAAGAAGAGAGCCTATGAAGCTGCTGAGCCATCGACTAGCAAACCTACAAAGAAAGGTGAAAATGGCAAATCCCGTAAGGAAATAGAGAAGCAACGCTCGAAGAAGGCACCCTGGATGGCAGATGTTGATTTTGATAACCTACGGACAGCCTCTGAATTGTGAGTGACTCTTAATTCTTCACTAAAACTAACAAAGGAAGACTTCATAGGGAGGTCAACGCATTTACAAAGTTTATCAGCCCCTCTTTGACTGAACACAAGACGAGGGAGTACACAATAGAGTGTATACGTCGCTGTATAACTTCACGCTGGGCGGATGCTGAAGTCTTTGCATTTGGTAGTTTCGAAACGAGGTTGTACCTCCCCGATGGAGACATAGACCTCGTCGTTATGCGTAAAAGTGTTAATCAATACAACAAGCAGTCGATGCTACATACTATGGCCTCAATGCTACGCCAGGCGAACCTCGCACAGAGTATACAGGTGATATCAAAAGCACGCGTACCAATTATAAAGTTCACATCATCCTTTGGTGGTTATCCAATTGATATTTCACTCAATCAGACGAACGGTGTTGATGCAGGTAGAATGGTGAACGAAATTTTGGACAGATACCCCGCTGCAAGGCCACTTTCGATGTTACTCAAGTGTTTCCTCTCACAGAGGAGCATGAATGAGGTCTATACTGGTGGTGTGAGCTCCTATTCTGTTATCTGTCTCGTCGTGTCATTCTTGCAGATGCATCCTAAAGTCCGGAGAGGCGATATCAACCCACTTGATAATCTCGGAGTGCTACTTGTCGATTTGCTGGAGCTCTACGGCAGGAATTTTAACTACGACGTCACTGGTATATCGATCGAAGGTGCTGGCTACTACTTCAGCAAATCGAGTCGAGGATGGCACCAATATGGTCAACCGTATTTGCTATCCATACAAGACCCACAGGATGCAGAGAACGATATCAGTAAAGGTTCTTTCAACATTCTCAACGTTAGGAAAGTCATAGCAGGTGCTTATGACATGCTAACGAATAAGCTCTATGCACAAGCATCAGAGATTGAGGCGAAAAAGTCGAATAGACATCTCAGCCTCCGTGATGAGGTTCCAGATGAGGAGAGAAGTCTTTTGTTGAGCTTTATGGGTATCTCTCAAATTGTTCTCAATAAACGTAGAGTTACTATTGAACTTTATCAGAAGGGAATACTTCAGCGTTATTTAGGTCTACCACCACCAGAGAAGGAACTTAATTTAGATATCAAGAGCGTCCCCGAGAAGATTGTTAAAAGCACCGTTGAGGATAATAAGAGACACAAATTCTTTGATGAAGATGAAGAGGAAGATAACAGCGTTATTACCATATTAGATAATGATGCAGAAGAGGATGACTCGAGGTACTTGCATATACAAAACAAAGGGACAAAGAGAAGCAGAGGCGATGCAAATTTGACTTTCGTTGATTCATCCGAAGATTCAGATGTTGAGATCGTAGAGAAGAAGCAAACTAAAGCGCCACCTCAGAAACGGCCAAAAAAGCAGAAAAGAGAATCCGATGAGCAAAGGAACTCGAGGTATGACTACTGGAGCAAGAAGGGCAAGTCAATTGAAATATTAGACTCAGATTAGCAAAATAGCATTTATTTAGACTTTAGTTTTTTGTATGTTGTAAAAAATATAATTTGATTCGTCTTCTCGCTTATCTACCAAGAACTGAGCAATTGCATGCTCAGTCGGCTGACGAGAAGTCTAGGATTTAGAATAATGTCGTCGCCAGTTCACAAGAAAGCTAAGTTAGAAGTCTCTATTGAGCAGCCAGTAGTACAGAAGAAACCTCAGCAACCAAAAAAAGACAAAGCACAGAAACAAGCAGAAAAATACGCAAAGTTACAGAAGAAGTCTAAATTACAATCCGTAGAACGTGGTGGTCCAGAGGAGAACATCTTCCTCGACGTTAGACACCTACTGGGTGATGCCGTCGTAGACACACACATAAAAGAGGAAAGCTGCTTTGCTGCGAAGTATGACTTTGGTACTGAATTGGAATTGGAAATATCACAAATGTCGAGCTCAGGTGATGGTTTAGCAATCACTGAGTGCAAATCCTGGGTCGTAGCCGTACCGTTCTGTCTTCCTGGCGAAAGAATCCTTGCGAGGGTCTATAGGAACTCTTACTGTCACTCCTACGCTGATCTCGTCAAGGTCCTTGACAAACGCGACAGCTGGAGAGACGACGAGCAAATCAAATGTCGCTACTTTGGTAGTTGCTCCGGTTGCCAATATCAAATGATTCCATACGAAAGACAGCTCCTGCTCAAGCAACGCGTCGTCGAGAAAGCCTATGAGAGGTTCTCACATCTCGCTCCTGAGCTTATACCATCTATTTTGCCAACCATTGCGTCACCAAAGCAGTACAACTATAGAACAAAAATAACACCACACTTCCAAGCCGCCCCTAAAAATGCAGGTGACGACTACGATGCAAAAATTGGTTTCGACATGAAGGGTAGACGTAGCACTATCGATATCGAGGAATGCCCGATTGCGACTGAGACGCTCAATGTCGGTATGAAGCCAGCGAGGGCTAACGTTAAAGCCACAATAAAGAATTATAAGAGGGGTGCTACACTCCTGCTTCGTGATTCGATGGTCAGACCAGCTGACGCCGCGAGCGCGACAAGTGTCGACATCCCACCGGTCGATTTGTCAACGATCAAGCCAGATGAAAGAACATGCATAACCGATCATAAGCAGATTACTAGAGAAATTGTCGGTGACAAGCTCTTTGAATTCACGGCAGGATCTTTCTTCCAAAATAATTCGAGTATTCTTGTTCCTCTCACACAATATGTTTTGGAGGCCCTGCCAGAGAAAAAGAAGGACCCTATGTACCTTGTCGATACTTACTGTGGGGCTGGCCTCTTCTCAATCTGTCTTCAAGAGCGTTTCGATAAGGTTGCCGGAATCGAGATCTCAGAGCAATCGATCTCGTATGCCAAGCATAATGTCAAATTGAATGGTCTTGATGATAGCAAAATTAGCTTCAGAGTTGGTAGATCAGAGGCTATCTTCGATGTCGTGAAGGATTTCCCAGCTGAGAACACCTCTGTTATTATCGATCCACCACGTAAAGGTTGCGATGAGCCTTTCATATCACAGCTCAAACAGTTTAGACCTCACAGAGTTGTCTATGTTTCCTGTAATGTACACACACAGGCGAGGGATGTCGGCATGCTCTGTGGTGAGGATGGTCCATATTCTATAGAGAGTCTTAGAGGGTAGGTTAACTCATATGATCTTTATTTTTGTTAACTTTATACCCCACAGATTCGACCTCTTCCCTCAAACAAGTCACGTCGAAGGCGTTGCCGTCTTGAAATTGAAATAGATGTATTTTATTATTAATTATGTTCCTAACATCTATTGTGCTGTGTCTCTTATAATCCTCTTCATTCGGATCTGGTACTAGATTAAGAGGGCTTAATATGAAACAACAGTAAGACTAATTGGTTGTGAATTATAGCAGGTTATCATAGATAGCGTTTGATTTTTTTTTTTGAGATCGTCATAATGAAACAACATCAACAAATTGCACCATAGTAAATATACTATTGTATAACAAATTAGTGAATACAGAAACAAGGAAATAATACTACGAGTTTAATAGATGCATTTTCTTACCTGATTAGCACATACTCTCACAACATCCGACATAATGTTTCGGATGTAGCCTGCCGCATTAAACATGAAACGAACGATTAAGCATGCAATTGTAAGATTAGTTTGTAATTATTTAGCATATTATCTATTTAATTCACCCTTTCTCCGCTATTACTATCACACTTTGCTATTGCTCTAATTATATGACTTGTTTATAGGAGGGATATCATTAATTCACTTCTAAGTCATATCTTGTTATGTTATTTTAGGAAGATAGTGAAAACACCACCAACTGCATCTTGCATGTGTAATTAAGCGACTGTGGTCCATCATATCTAGCTGTTTTGTTGTGGATTATGTAGTGATGCGACTGTGGTCCATCATATCTAGCTGTTTTGTTGTGGATTATGTAGTGATGCAGACAAATGCTACTTTTGACACATAAAGGCACTTCTAACGATTTCAAGCTTATTATTTTTATATTTTGTGTATTTAAATGTATTTTAATGTGTTACACGATGAATAATTGTCCAATATCAAGATTCATTTTTGAGACACTCTAGATGAGTGGAATAGGAGTGCAGTTGACGTTGACAAGACCATTTTGTGTGGTACCATCACAACAAGCAGCAGTGTTCTTACACATGTCTTGAATAGCAACTGTTCGTTTATCGTTAGTTGATAATGTTCTTATCGGAAATTTTTCACTTACCACCAAGGATAGGAACTTGATCACATTGGAGACCAACTTGTCCGAGGAGTTCTGGAATGTCGATGAGGGAAGCAGTACCTTCGTCGAGGTCCTTAACATCCTTAACTTGGTCACAACACTTGACGTTGTTGATTGAGCAATCACCAACTGATTCAGTAGCGAAAGCAGCGCCAGCGAGGGAAGCAATGAGAGCGATTGAAGTAGCACGAGTCATCTTGATTATTCTTTAACGAAAGTAGTGGTGATTGATGAAGAATGTTAAGGCCATTCACTGCGATTCTTATTATGCCTGGACGGCGAGACCTGCGAACAAATTAAATTGTTCCGCTTTCCGTATTTGGGAATTATTATTCCGTTAAACAACTTTAGTTATCCTGTTTCACTTTCTGAGACTGAACGACCCGGATATGGCAGTTATCAATTTGAAAAGGCTATTCTTGACTCAATTTGTGTAAATTAAAAGCTATTAAAAGAACTAGCTTAGCTTCCGGAGACAATGCATGACAGCATATGTGTCGCCGGTCGCTACTTATAGCTATTAATTACATTCGAAGATGCCCGAGGATAGAAAGATACATATGCACTGATAGAAAGTTGGAATTGACATGCCTAATAGGAGAATACGAATTTTTTGCTTCCTTAGGGTAATAATTTGATAGGGTGCCTTCCCTTCGCAAGTGACAGCATGATAAGAGGTTTCTTAGGGATAGCAAGACCGCAGAAATGCTATAGAAGTAGCTTGCTGCAGAATAGCAATGTACTCCTAAATCTGAGGTTTAACACGACGTCAACAACTGCTCCTGCTTCTGCTCCTGCTGCTCTTCCGAAAGAGTCATTCGTACTTCGTAATTTACCGGCCAAATGGAAGCCTTATTTTCTTCTCACGAGAGCTGATAGACCTATTGGAACATTTTTACTCTTTTGGCCTTGCGGTGTGTTCTACTTTCTTCAACTTAACTCGTGCTGATAATGTCTTCCAAGCATGGTCAATCACCTTAGCATCTAGTGCAGTACAAGCTACGCCGACAGAAATGCTTAAATATCTCGCACTATTTGGTACTGGATCGCTCATTATGAGAGGTGCGGGATGTGTTATCAATGATTTATGGGATCGCAGGCTGGATGCTGCTGTCGAGCGCACGAAAACAAGGCCGCTGGCAGCAGGCGATGTGACACCAGCGAACGCTATTGGATTCCTTGGATTGCAACTCTCCGCCGGGTTGGGTATTCTTACTCAACTCAATTTATACAGGTGAGTATCAACATCTCTGAAGTAGACTACTCTGATAGCCGACAGTATCTTATTAGGTGCTTCTTCACTCTCATTGGTCACTATTTACCCCTTCATGAAACGGATAACGTATTGGCCGCAAGCAGTTCTCGGATTGGCTTTCAACTGGGGTGCACTCCTCGGATATTCTGCAATTGCAGGATCTTGCGCTTGGCAGACTGTCCTGCCACTTTACACGGGCGCTTTCTGCTGGACGATTGTCTATGATACTATCTACGCACATCAAGACAAAACTGATGATGTACACGCTGGTATCAAGTCAACAGCGCTACTCTTTGGCGAACAAACTAAGCCAGTTTTAACAGCCTTCTCAGGTGGATTTGTCGGCCTTTTGAGCGCAGCCGGATATGCTGCTGATGCCACTCTGCCATTTTACTTACTTGCACCTGGAGGAGCTGCTGCTCACCTCGCTTGGCAACTCAAAACTGTTAATCTTGATAGTCCTTCAGATTGTTGGTTGAAGTTTGTCAGCAATTCCAAACTCGGTGGTTTCATTTGGTTGGGTACTGTCGCAGATTATGTCAATAGAATGGGTTTCTTGGGTAGCCTTTTTTGATTATGCATTTTAGATTATTTACATTACTCGTACGCATTAAGTTATTATTACAAAGAAATCAGAGTACGCTATAACGACCTGTTGTCTGGTTCTTGGCATCAAATTCAAGCGCTGCTTGGGTTGCTTCAATGAGAATAAACTTGATTGAGCGTACTGCTTTCTCAACCTGAATATCGTTAGACTTAGGTATTCTTTTTTTAAATAGTCCACTCACCCTTTCTATCTCATTTGATTCAACAAGCAAGTGCAACTTTGGTTGGTCTGCCAAAGAAGGCTCTTTTCCAGGCTCGTAATAGATACCTTTATTGGTGATAGAACATCCAGTGGTTTCGTTCAGATAGACAATGGTCTCCTTATTGGTAATCTTCCACCTAGCACGTTGGTGGTAATCGTTGATTGGAATAATCGCATGGTAGTCTGTTGCATCGGGATCTTTGTTCTTGATTGGACCACCTAGAGTTGCAGATACAGCTGCTCCACGTTGCATACTAAGCTTGGCAGCGACAGCAGCAGCTTTAGCGACTGCCGAAGTTGCATTCTCTGGTTTGATATCGCTTGAATCGGTAGATGCTCCAAGATTGAGTGGTTTATAATCAGCAGGTGCTGGTCCTTTTTGAATTTTGATCTCGCCAAACATATCTTCAGTCTCCTTTGATACCTTCTCGTTAGTGGCAGCACTAGCGGCACCATCCTTTTTGACTTCTTCGTCTTCACCGTAAGCACTCCTTTGTGCCTTTTCGAGATCTTGACGTTCTTTTTCAAATCTGTCCAAACCCTTACCTCCGAATCCTGATCCTGCAACTGTAGCCTTACCTTCTTTGACCTTCTGGAGGAATGCTTCGGACATAGCTTTAAGCTCACTAGGAACGCTTGCACCAGAGGCGGTTAAGGCTTTTTCTATATCAACAGAATATTTGTCTTGCTCAGGTGTGATGAAGGTGATGCAGGTTCCTTTGTTACCTGCTCTACCTGTTCTACCTGCTCTATGTACGTAATCTTCCAAGTGGTTAGGTGCGTCATAGTTCAAAACCAACTTGAGGAGCTTGACGTCTAACCCTCTTGCTGCAACTGATGTAGCTATGACAATTGGTATAACACCATTTTTGAAATCCGTTATAGCCTGGTCTCTATCTACTTGGTCTTTTCCTCCATGTAAACTCATAGCGACGTAACCTTTTATGCGCAAGTTGAAGAGCAAATTATCAGCAGCTTCCTGTCTATCTACGAAAATGAGCGTTCTTGCTTCATCATCTTCATTATAAGTTTGTCCAAGTATTTCTAACAAGCGATTGAATTTACTAGATTCCTCTCTCACTTCAACTTGTTGGTCAATTTCAGGGGCAACAACTGATCTACCACCAACAGTTATCTCTAGTGGCTTTTGAAGTATCTTTCTAGCCAGCGATTCCATTTGTTTAGGGAAAGTGGCCGAAAACAATACAGTTTGGCGATCAGGCCGCACGTTATTGATAATTTTCATTACTTGTGGTTCAAAACCCATGTCAAACATTCTATCAGCTTCATCGAGAACAAGATAGGTAGTTCTACGGAGGTTTGTGACTCTGCCGGAGTTTGCAGCCAACAAATCTATCATCCGTCCTGGTGTACATACGACAATTTCTGCACCTTTCTTCATCTCGGCAATTTGCTCACTTATTGGTGATCCACCGTAAGCTGCGATAGCTCTCAATCCTAAAGCCTTTAAAAATGGCTTACATTCACGGTGAATTTGGACAGCTAACTCTCTAGTTGGCGTCATAATCACACCAATTGGACCCTCGAGATTCTCAAGTGGACGTTGATCTTTTATATGTCTAAAGAGTGGTAGCAAAAAGGCTATTGTCTTTCCGGAACCTGTTTTTGCGACACCAATAACATCTCTACCACTCATTATAGCAGGTAATGCTTGTGCTTGGATAGACGACGGTTGATCATACTGTAAATATTTGATAACTTCAAGACAAGAGGATGGTAAACCCAACAGTGACCACTTTGTCACTGGTTTTGGGCAATCAATACCTCTGATCTTGATACCATCGAGTAGCAAGCGTTGGTTCTCCGCGTCCTCTTCGGATAGGTTCTGGATTTCAGACGGTGGATTGTAGAAAGACTTTCTGAAAGGTTCATAGTCGACTTTCGAGTGATCAGTGACAGCAACTTCTTTCCTTTTCACTCTACTGGCTGCCAATGCTAAAATATCTTCTGCTGACATCTTTGAAACGTCTTCCTCTTTCTGCTCCTCTTCTTCATCGTCGTCATCGTCATCTAGTCGAGCAGCTGTGACTGTGTTGGGTTTAGTACCCATACGCTTTTTATCTGATTCGTTAACGCGGGTGACTTCTTCTTTAACACCACTCATGAAGGCGTCAAGAGGGTCTTCCTCTTCCTCTTCCTCCTCCTGTGGCTGTTCGCTTGGTTCATCCACTGCCATCTTATCACCCTGGTCTTCAGTTGATTCTATATCTCCGCCAATGCTATTTGTTGGAATCGACGATTGCACGGGTGGTAAAGTATGCATAGCCAGACTGTTCGACTCCTCATCATAATCCATTGTTGCAGCTTTTGTTGTTATATTTCTATTAGAGAATGCTTTAAGACCTAAAGAGATAGGCTTCTGTTGTGCGCTCTGGTTGTTCGATGGTGCTGCTGGCGTGGCTGGTGATTGAGACTGGCTCGGAGCAGGGCTCTCTTTCGCTTTTGCAGCTTTACGAGCAGCTAAGAAAGCCTCCATACGCTTTTTCCTATCCTCTGTCTTCTCCTTTTGTGGCGTGCTCTCGGCTGGCTTCTCAGTTGGCTTCTGATCTCTCTCATTTCTGTCGTTTCTGTCATTTCTCGCTGGTGGTGACCTTAGAGCTGATGAATGGCTATTACAACATTCTATATGTATTGCTCACCTAGATCTCCGTCTATATCTGTCCCTGTTACGTCTATCTCTGTCTCTGTCTCTCTCTCGCTCACGTTCACGTCTATCTCTCTCACGGCCAGATCTGTGGTAATCTACTTCATCTTCTCTGTCACGATGGTATCTTTTTGAAGATTCAGGCGATGAAGTACGAGCTGGCATTGATTTACCTGTGATGGTTGCTAATAAAGAGATGTAGGGGTGGTGTAATTCTGTAAAGTTAAATATATGCATTTATAACTGTATATGTATCTATACTGTATAGTACTCAACGACGACGATGGCCGTTCCTCTTTTTGCTGATATGGGAGATCCCACCAAAGTAAAAGTAATGCAGGAAGGTTAATATGCTAATATATAGACTCGTTAGTGTTTATTCCGCCATACCTCATTCTAGGCTCTCCTATTCTCTATCTGCTTGACTTGTCGCGGTAGCCACATCTCTGATGCTATAGCCCTGAAAGCGCTCTTAAACTTGACCTTAGAGGTCCACATGATAAATAAGCTTTAATAACCCTCATGGCAGCCTCAAAAACTAAAAGTTCTGTGGTTGTTTTTCATCTAAATTTTCATTGTTTACGCACATCTGCAAAATTTTGTTTGAATGTTTTAAACACGCTTTTATGACAGTAAGAAACTATCTATCAAGTGGCAATGTTCTTTAGGATGTATAGTATTACCATTTGCAGTTTTCACAATTGTAAACCTTTTATAGAGGCTCCCAAGGGGCTCCTTTTGATCATGTTATTACATTATATTGTGGTAAGGCCTCTTTTAGATGTTTGCCTTTGCCACACGCTCGCCCAATGTAGCCAGTCTGTCTGCCAACCGAGTCAATTAAAATTTATCCAACAAATTTTGCAAACTATTTTTCTATGTATGTGAATCTGTGACATCAGTTTGGTATAATATAGCACTATTAGTCAGAATATCTGATTTTACAATTTTCATGAAATCTCGCGGCTACAAAAAAATTCATCACTTGATCTTGAACATCGAAATTAAATCTGAATGGAGGATCAGTTGCAATATTTAGATCAGCTTGGTCAATTTAATGTCCCAGGTTCACGCTGTCATTCCTGCTCAAAGGTTTTCCTCGTTGATAGCGATCTCAGAAATCATTTGGCAACTTCCGACGAATGCTCAAAGGAAATTCCTCTAAGTGAAATTGATTACCTCAGGGGTGCGTTTTCGTAATTTTTCAAAAACTTCGGTCGCTGACTATTACGTAGCTGCCAGCAACGACATCGCATCGTCCAACAATCTCATTAATTGGTACGGTGAAGATTTAAAGCGCTACCCCGAAGACAAGAAGCCAGTAAATACCTTTAGTGTACATACTTCACCTTCCCATCACTTGCTCAATGAAGTCACTGACTTGAATGGTTCAGAAGAGGACGCAGCGTATGACGAGGATGGCGCCGGTGACGATAGCATGTCTGCACTTCCACCAGCTATGAGACCTACAGCTGCTCCTATGTTCCAGGACCAGACCTTGGGTTTCAGAAAAATTGAATCACCAGACAGCCATATGAAGGGAGAATCTTTGATGGCCAGAAGGGCAAATTATCCTGCATACGACGAAACAAAGTACAACACAGCAGAGGAGGCCATGGCCCATGCCCTCTCACAGGTCCCTGACCAATCCGATCCTCGCCCATTCAAGTGTCCAAACCCAGAATGCTCAAAGACATGGAAGAACAGAAACGGTTTGAAGTATCACATTAATCACGGTAACTGTAATGGGGTTCTCAAAACTCTCAGTCGTGATGAAGCTGCTGTCTCAGAAAGACCATACGCATGCCCTGTTCCAGGATGCAACAAGCGCTGGAAAAATGCCAATGGTTTCAGATACCACATGGATCACTCAGGTGCCCATGGTAGATCTGCAAGAAGATTACACGAAGCATCTGGCGGTTTCGCTGGTAAATCAAATCTGCAATCAATCACATCTCCACAAACAACGACAAAAACACCAAAGGGTACACGTCGCTCATCTAGACGCTCTTCAAGACGTATACAGTATGACGAAGATGAAGAAGATGGTGATGCTGAATTAGAAGAAGAAGACGATTATGGTGATGAAGAAGACGATGATGATGATGATGATGATGTTGAAGAGGAAGATGACGCATATGGCGATGTCGACGATGCAGCTGCATTACACCCAACAGGCGGATCAACATCAGCCTTACCAGCTGCTGCGACCGATCAATTACAGTTCTCGGTACAAGGAAGTCAATTTCCAACTGGTCCGAATGGCAAGTCATTTGAAATCAACGATGGTAGATCATTTGAGGTAAACCCGGTAAATTCCGTAGACCCAATTGATCCAATAAATCCAGTAGACTCTGCTCAACCGCCCGTTATCGGTCAGACCGAGCCACTTGAATTCACAAAAATCGAGCATAATGACAGCATAACAGATCCACCACAAGAGCAGATAAATTAATAACGCGAACCTCTCAACCTAATTTAATTCATTTTTGTATCACAATGTATTCTTGTTGTATGGCATTGCTATAATCGTGTTTGTCTTGCATATTCTACAATGTCAACCGTCGCATTCGATAGAATTTCATCGACGTCCAACTTTGTTGAATCATAGACATGTAAATCCCTAATATGCGGGGTTGGTATACCAGCTTCTGGATCTCCATTTACAAAAACATCCTTATGCGCTTTGATGCTGGGAACAGTGAGAGAAGTAAAAGTGCCTACATAGTACCTACTAAGCAGGCCATACGATATCGTCAAAATAGAATGGTGGATCAATCCATACATCTCCTTCTTAAGTCAGTTAGGACAAGAAGCTTGTGTGTGTGATTGTCTCACCTGCAGTAGCATAACCTTCTCTTTGTGCACGTCGTTTTTTTAGTGTCTCCCTGTCCGCATTGAGGAATATCCGCACGTCTAGCATGTTCCTAACTGTTTCGTTATAAAAACACAAGAAACCATCGAGAAGAGCGTATATGACACCATCAGGTGAACGTTCTTTTGATTTCTTCTGCAATGCTAATTCTTTAGCGTTTAAGTCCTTCGATATGAGATTCGATTGTGAGGGTGGATGAAGATGATCGTGTGATTTATGCGATGATGGCAGTTTTCCTTCCGTTTTAACATAATCCAATACCTTTATTAGTCTATCCCACTCTATTGAATAGTCAGGATCATCCCAATTTTGCACGTTGTGTATTGGATCTAACGGTATTTTGTCATTCGGTGGAGCGAAATCATCCTGATGTATAATGAACGAATTTGGTAGTATATTTAACAGCTTCTTCGAGAGTGTAGTCTTGCCTGAAGATGAGCTACCGCCTACACCGATTAATATCACTTTCATGACGTGGTTGCAGAGCAGAAAGAGTGGGAGTGCAATGATAACGGTATATTTTATATTAACTCATTAGCGCTCTCGTTATCATACTTTAATTTGATGCATCACATTTGCGCGTCTTGTTATCACGATGAAAGTAATCGGACCGCTTATAGCACTACTAGTGGGAATAGTTTATGTACGCTATAGAGCCACTTCAATGACACCATCATTCGAATACGTGGGTATTTATCCGGTCGCGTTAATTTGATTTCTTAACGAACAAGGTTATCGTCGGCGGGGGAACCTCCGGTTTAGTTGCAGCGAATAGGTTAGTCCAAAGGGGCGCGTCCGTGCTTGTTATTGAAGCTGGACCGGACTCAGATCGCGAAGATGGCGTCAATATTTCAGGAATGTACGGAAGTATGCTCAATTCTCACATTGACTGGAAATACGACGTTGGATTGAAACAGCCTATGCCTAGAGGACGCACACTTGGTGGAAGTAGTGCCATTAATTTCCTGTAAGTTTTTGTTTATATCACATCACGTCACTCAATGAGTAAGATTGTGGAATAGACCTGCCGAAGTTGAAATTAACGCTTGGAATGACCTTGGGGTGAACGGATGGGATTGGGATAGTCTTATTGAAGCGTGGGTGTGCTCCGTACGTGGTATTATGCATCTAACGATCCTCACAGGATGAAAGAAGTTGAGACATTCAATCCACCTTCTGAAATCACCAACAAGTTGTTTGGTCTAGATGAGCCTGTAGATACCTCTAACTATGGCCACAACGGTGAGATACAACTATCGTATCCTCGCTACGCTACCAAAATGGATGAAGCATGGTTGGAAACTCTAAGAAGATTACACATAGCTTCAAACGTCAACGTAGGTAGCTTCAGAAGTATTTTGCTTTTCTCATACTCTCCTATAAGCCAGCAGATGGTAACAACGTCGGTGCGAATGTCTCACCGATAACAATGAACCCATCGAACTTTACACGGTCGTATTCTGCTTCAGCCTTTCTAAAGCCTGTTAGGGACAGTTCAAAGCTGACAATCATAGATAATGCCACTGTGTCTCGTGTTGTCACAGAAAAAGACTCAAGAGGAATTTTAAATGCCGTTGGTGTGGAATACATAAGAAATGGCAAGAAGCACAGTGTTGCGGTATTAAACAAAGTGGTTATGGCAGCAGGTGCAATCTCCACACCGCATATTCTCGAGTTGAGTGGGATCGGAGATGAGGAGATATTGAAGAAGTGAGTGATGTGAGATATAGGTTGAATCCATCTGATAGCACCCAGGTATGGCATTGAGACCATTCTTCATCAGCCAAACATAGGAAAGAACTTTCAGGATCACACTTATGTAGCTTCTGTGTTTGAGGTGGACAGTTCGGTTCGTAACTTGGACCCCGTGTGAGTGTGTCTTTCAGCTATTTGTTCTACTAACATGTCAAGACATTTCAATCCGTCTATCGCTCTAGAGGAGCTAGCAAAGTACCGCTCTCAATCAGTCTCTCTACTTGAGCAAGCAAATGTGTGCGTTGCATACCTCACCAAAGATCAATTGTTGGACAAAGAAGATCAATCGGAGCTTGCAGAGCTGATAAAAGAAGTATATCTCTATGAAGGGGAGTACAAAGACCAATATCTCAAGCAGCTAGAGTTTCTGGAAAGTGATAGCGTTACACAATCAGAATTCATCAATGTTGGTTTCTTCGCTGACGTCTTCAATCCTCCCGATGTCAACAAAACATACTTGACGCTACTAGCTGCGAATCAGCACCCATTTGCAAGGGGAGAAGTACATATACGGAGTAGTAATCCGCTTGCACACCCGCGCATACAGCCTAATTATCTTTCACATCCTATTGACGTTCTTTTCCAAAAGGCAGCATCGAAGTATACACGTAGGATAGCGTGGCAACAGCCCCTTAGCGCTGTTGTTGAGCGTGAGGTGATCCCCGGCGCTCACGTACAGAGTGAGGATGACTGGGAGGATCTCGTCAAAAAGAGAATATTCGGAGAGTACCACGGGATTGGTACTGCGAGAATTGGGAAGGTTGATCGCGGCGGAGTCGTCGACGATAAGCTCAGATTACATGGTGCAAATAATATACATATTGTGAGTACCTTACCGCACAACCGATATATCTGATTTGATAACAGATCGATGCATCGGTAATCCCGCTTCATGTGTCGGCGCACATACAGTCACTGGTATACGCCATTGCCAACAAAAGCTTATTGTATCTTTAATTAAAAATGTCATCTGTATGTATTGAATGCATGCACTTGAGCCATCTGACGCAGCAAATTTTTTCGGCATGAAACAATCGCTGATAACAATCTAACCCAAAAAGGAAAGTGTCGGATGATACTTATCAGAAGGTAGTGTAGGGACGGTATATAAATATACTCCGATTTTTGGGTCAGACCGACAGAATCCTCTCGTCATAAGCGAAGGCTAATGGGTTGAAATCACTTGAGTAAAAAATTTCGGCAAATTCTATACGTATGACTAGCCTATAATTATCAGCAGGATTCAAATAATATTTTAGACTATTTAAAGTTAGCTAAAGTGCAGAATTTTTTCGACCGTAGATTGTACCTTACTCCCTTCAAAAACTGCTCTTATCAGTTCACTTTGAAGAGATACGACCAAAAGAGGTATCCTAAAATAATCTACGCATAAACATACACCTAACCATATATAACAACGGATGCTAAACGACGAAGAGAAGATAGTCGGCTTGTCCAGTGCAAGCCCGAAAATAGAGGACAAGAAAGAAGGCTCCTATACTCCAGATGTGAGCAATGCACCTGAAGTGTACGATCCATCCCAAGAGTCCTTCCTCACTAGACTTGGTTTGACTTTCGAGTCATTCAAAACAGCACCAGCAACTCCAGCGAGAGTAGCAGTAGCAACAGATTCAGGTGAAATCGCTCAAGAAGAAATTGAAGGCGCTGCCTCTGATGGTGTCTTACATAAAAATATCCCGGGAAGGTCGCTTCAGATGATTGCAGTCGGTGGTTCGATCGGAACAGGATTATTTATCAGCACAGGTGGTGCACTCTCAGATGGTGGACCTGTCTCCATGATCATAGGATGGCTTATTCTGGCCGTCACACTCTTCTGCGTTATTAACGCTATCGGTGAACTAGCAATTTTATACCCTGCTGAGGGTGGTTTCTATGCGATGGCAAATCGTTTCATTGACGAGAATGTCGGTTATGCGATGGGTATGCTTTACGCTCTCCAATGGGTTGTCGTGTTGCCCACGGAATTAACGGCTATTGCACAAACTATACAGTATTGGGATGGTGAAATTTTTGATATAAAAACATCTAACGCTGGTATGTGGGAATAACAACCGGAATAGCACATCTAACAAACT
This sequence comes from Wallemia mellicola CBS 633.66, assembly GCF_000263375.1. Classification (NCBI taxonomy): domain Eukaryota; kingdom Fungi; phylum Basidiomycota; class Wallemiomycetes; order Wallemiales; family Wallemiaceae; genus Wallemia; species Wallemia mellicola. The sequence goes on from NW_006531970.1 coordinate 193,680, forward strand.
CTTTAGTTTGGATATCAGTTTTCTTCGTTATCGTTATCTTGATCAATGTTTTTGGTAATAAAGCATACGCCGAAGAAGAATTCTGGTCGGCTATAGTTAAAGTAGCCATTATAATATTATTCATCGTTGCTGGTGTTGTTTTCAATTGCGGTGGAGGTCCTAGCTCTGGTGATTATGGTCAATATGTTGGTGGCGAATATTACAGAGCTGATGGACTACACAATGGTATCGTAAACGGATTCAAAGGTGTTTGTAGTGTATTTGTAGCTGCAGCTTTCTCTTTTGCTGGTTCTGAACTCGTTGGTATCGCTGTATCTGAAGTAAAAGATCCAGTAAAGGTTATGCCTAGTGCTATCAAGGCAGTTGTTTGGAGAATTTTCATCGTTTTCTTCGTATCTATAATTATCATCGGAGTCAATGTACCATACGATGATGCAAGGCTCATGAGTGATGACAATCCATCTGCAACTTCACCATTCGTCATTATGATGAACAAATCAAATGTCTTGGGGTGAGTGCTTTTTGATCAGTTTATTATAATTACTAACCAAGAAAATTCAGCTTGGATCACTTGATGAACGTAATCATTCTATTATCGTGCCTTTCCATCGCTCTTGCATCTGTTTATGGTGGTAGTCGTACCATTCAAGCAATGGCAATGCAGAAGTTCTTACCTAGATGGTGTGCTAAGGTTGATAAGGCTGGTAGACCAATTAACGCGGTTTTCGTCTCATTGCTTTTCGGACCACTTGCATATCTTGCTCTTGCTAGTAATGGATCAACAGTCTTAGACTGGCTGATTGCAGTCAGTGCATTGTCAACACTTTTCACTTGGTTATCAATTTGCGCTTGTCACATTCGTTTCCGTAGCGCGTGGTACAAACAAGGTCACACAAAGGATGAGATACCATATAGAAGTAGTGCGGGTATCATTGGAAGTTGGTTCGCAGGATTTGTAATTATTTTAATCCTCATAGCTCAATTTTACATCGCAGTATTCCCTATAGGTGAAGGTGGAATGGACGGACAGGAGAGAGCTTCTAGTTTCTTCCAGGCATACATGGCATTACCAGCTGGAATATTATTCTATGCGCAATCATTCCTCATAAAGAAGACATTCCCTAAGAGCAGTAAAGATATTGATCTTGATACCGGAAGAAAAGTTTTCTTAACTGCCGATTATCTCAATGCCCAAAGACAAGCTCGTAAGAATGCTCCAATACCTAAACGTATTTGGCAAACCTTATTCAATTGATTTCTCCGACCACCTCAAGAAGATTTCGATAATCTTCTAACTACTCCTTGCTTTCAACAATCTTACAATCTTACAACTCTGCATCAGTTATTTTTAATATAACGTATAGACTGGATATAATATTTCATTAATCACTTCTCACTCTACTTGTACACAAAGATACTACATGTCTCGCATTTCTCTTTACATGATCTTTATGCCAATCGGTTTTGATAAGTTTGATAATAGAATAAGTTCATAATTTACAGAAGTATGGTATAAAAAACTTATGAAGAAGCATCTACAACCATTGGTTCAGTTGAATTATCTTCTGATAGTTGTAATGATCTTTCAAAGTACCTATTTGGATGGTTTACACTTTCACCATTACCCAATCCATCACCTTTGGTGACTCCCTTATTTGCATGAGTAATTTCAAATACCCTTGTACATGCAACGTGGAAATGCTGAGCTTTAACTGCGCCTGTTATCTCGTTGAGGTCATTTGCGTCGGTTATACCATAAGTTGCTCGCAAGGAAGGTACAAGATTGTCAAGTGAGAAATGTCTAAATGGACAACCGTGATTGTCTTGTGGACCTGGTTGATCTTGTGTGATAATTTTTTGACATGATCGTGGTGGATACGCACGTCTGCTACCTTCTAAACCATAATTATGGCGTATATTGTAACGATACTCTTTGTTAAATTTATCATCTGATATGCTAGCACCGTAACTTTTGCGCCAAAATACTATGGCTTCGTCAACACTTAAACCAATACCTTTTAAGAAAAGTGAGTATTGTAATCTGCCGAAATGTTTCAAATGGTGATTTGATTGGAGGTTGCCATGAAGATTACGCATACACATTGGGAAATGCTTCTTTGCGAGTATATCGATAGATTCTGCTGATATCTTCCTATCTGAGCTATATGTTGCAGGGTCGAAGGCTTCGGATGATAAACCAGCGAGGAATGACATAGAGAGGTGAGACAAAACTGGTAAAAGTCTGCTATCTTCGTCGAGACGTGGGAGTGCTTTAGCTGTGTACTAAATAGTGTGAGTTCAAGAACCATTTTAACAATAATACGTACTTCTAAAGCTTGCGTTAACTGTGATGAAAAGGAGTTCATAATAAGCGATGTTTGATCGCGCATTGGTACGTATGCGTAGCCTTCTTTCAAAAACACGCGACGTCTTTCGACCAATTCTGGTACTTGTGTCCACTTCACCTAAAGATGTTGTTAGAGGGTTTTGTGTCGACAATGATGCTTTGAGTACCTTGTAGTATGTCTCCTTGTCAAACTCATTTCCTGACTTTGAAATAGCGATAGCAGGATTTGAGTTTGTTAGTAAATCCTTCAAGCTCTCTTTTTCGATAGAATCCACCTGTATGTGTTAAGAAGATAGTAGAAGCGTGCTCGAACCACCCACTTCTTCCCAATCTATTCTACTTGATTGGCTGTTTTTCAAAGACTGCAGAAACGCGTTTCGTTCACTCGTACTGGCGTCATCGAAGCGTATCCTAAAGAGCGTTGTTTCTGCTTTGACAAACCGCCGTCTGAGTTCTTCTGATCTACAGAAGGCCAGTCTGAGAACGTAATGGCTGACATGATCCTTCTTCCTCTCAGCGTCGAGGGTAGATGAGCGCATAGTATTGCTTGAAAGGTTCAATAGCTTCTTGCATTGTGTTTGAATGACAGTTCGCATATCCTGGAACGATCTGTTTCTCACTTGAGAAGCTTCGATTTCAGCGAGAACTGAGATGTATTAGTCTGTAAAAAGATCAGTAAAGTTGTATACATACCCTTCAGTCTATCTATAGCCCAACTTTCAAATTCCTCCAAGCTAACCTCTAATAAAGGTGCATCTTGATAACTAAAACGCGACGCGTTAGTTGACAATCAAAGAGGGCGTAGGATAGCCTACAAATTCAGTCTATGTTTATATAAACCGTTATAATTCTCTACTTCTAAATTATTTCTTATATTCGTAGCGCCATTGAGTGAGTTCATGATAGTGTAGCAAGAAGCAGCGCGTCACTCTTTGAAGTTAACAACGAGGAGGATGGACAGCGAAACAATAGAAGTTGGCAGTACATTCCCCGCACCACCTTCACAATACAAGTACTTTAGTCAGGATAATTTAGATTTACTAGAGGGTCTTCCTACCGACATACCAGCTACTAAGGAAGCATTCGTGGAGTGGTATAACAAAACCAAGGGTGAAGATATAGACGTTGATTTACGCACTACACTCGTTAAACCCCGCGTTGATTGGATTCTAGAGGATGGTTATTATAGCGCATACGGTGAACTTTGGCCGGTTAGTAGATATTACCGTATGTACAACCTCTCATCGGCGTTTATAGCTCAAAGAGAGTCTCCCATCGTTGAAAGAGAGCGGTGTAGAGCAACTATACCCAGATGACTTGCCAGGTTCGTTGAATTATCATCAAGATAATAGCTTATAGTCTACTTAGATAAGAAACCAGTCTTGCATTCTCTCCTGCGGACTATTTTGATGACACACTTTGATATTACACGGGAATTGACTGCTGCCCCACCACCACTCAATGCCGATCCGCTGTCGAGAGTGAGGGATAAGGTAGGAAGGACCAGTATCTGTGCACCTTCAAGCTAACTATTCCCAGATTGAGCATATTAGATTGACGGGCATCAATATGCATCATATCATTAACGAGCTACGCCCGATGCAGGTGCGTAGTCTTCCTTTTTGATAAAGCACTAACTTATCATAACTCTTCCACAGGCGAAAGAAACCCTCAACTACCTCCAGCAACAACAGCAAGACAAACGGAAAACAAAGATAGAAGAAATCAAAGCCAAGCATGAAGAGATAAGGCAAAATATAGCCACACTACAGCAAGCATCGGCTCAGACTATAGAGAGGGTCACGAAGAAGGAGAATTCCCTCAATGCTGAGCAAACTGACACGACAATCGAAACTACGAACAAATCAAATGCATCGAATATAAACCAGCTACTAGAACTCATAAATGATTTGTAATTGCAATTTACTGTATTATTGTTAGAAAAGGAGTCTTACAGAAGCCATAGAATGCGACGAGTATCAGTAAAAAAAGGCATATGTTGTCGTCAATTTATATTCAGACGCAACTTACTTAAGAGTACCATCATTTTGTTTCTTTTCGCATTCTATGGTATATATTTTTCTACTCACAACTTGGTCGTTCGTCTTCAAGTTGCGAGCAGCCCGTCCCTAGTCTTCTCGCTTGAGAGGAATTCAAAAAAAAATTTCATGCATTATATTTAATTCATACTGATACAAGTGGGTCCTTATCGGCGACACAAGCTGATACAGAGTAGTCAGCTGCTGGTATACCTGCTTCTTCTCGCTCGAGGTTCATAACATTCATGAGGGCGTCCTTTAGACTGGTTTGAAGGTACATCCGCTCCGAGTTGCTATGGTTTAGCAGTATGACGGATATGCCTTGTGCTACGGCTGCTAAGACGTCGTGCTGTTCTTACTTAGTGGTGGAAATATACGAGAAAAACAACTCACGTGTCCCATCTCGCCAGTAACATATAAATCAACAGATGGTGCCTTACTGAGTATGGACGAGCCAGATCCAGCACATACAGCTACTGAATTGAAGGACTTCTTACCACCATCTGCAAACTGAAGTGAATCCACCTTAAAATGCTCCTTGACGCGATTGATAATATCACTTGATGATACTGCATTCTCAAAGTTACCGTATCTACCCATGCCTGCATCTTGATGGTTTGCTAATGTTGTGTTTGACGGGATTATCGGCTGCGATGTGGAATGGCCGGTGATTGCAGAGAACATCCAGTCATTTACACCGCCTCTGACAGCATCGCAAGCTGTATGTGGCGAGTAGATACTAATACCATTAGCAATACACTTCAAAACAGTTCTTTGGATTGAGTTATCCATTGTGATCGTCTTGAGAGCTCTGAAGATTGGTGGGTGATAACTGACAATGACAGAAGTGCTAGGGTGGTCAGCCAAAACCTTATTGAAGACTCTCTCTGTCAAATCGTTGACGATAACGACGTCGTTGTTTCCTGGCTTCTCGAAAGGTGCTTCTACGAGCAAACCAACATTATCCCAGGCTCTCTCTGCTAGCTCTAATGGTGCAATCTTCTGCATAGCATTTGATACTATTTTCGCGTTTGAAATCGACATTTTGGTTGTAAAGGTGAAAGCTTCTCTCTTCAACTCCGACGATGAGCAGTCTGCAGGACCAAATAGCTCAGCTCGCGAGCTACGACGCAGATAAGATAAATAAGCCGTCAAAAAGAGATTCTTATCTCTTCCAGCCAGATCAAGCTGCAGATCTCGACGTTGGTGATGTACATCTCCTCGCCATTGGAGGATTTGACCAGTTGAAAGAGCTCGATAAGTCTTTTGAAGATTTCGATACACCTCTCTTTGGAGAACCAACAAAGGATCTCGATAGAACATCGCTCAATCAATCAGAAGTTGATCATCTGAATACAACTCTCAATAGATTCCTAGTAAAACTTAGCCCGCACTTGCCTACTAGAGCAGCTGCCAAGGTTTTAGAATGGTTGATTAGAAAATTTAGGTGAGAATTCCTTCCTCATGTGAGTTTTTGCTGATTAGGACCCAGAGTACACGAGTTTAATATAGACGCAACATTAATTGCATTCCTTCCTTATCATGATTCAAGCAGCTTCGCAAAGATTTTGCAGCTCCTCAAGATCCCAGCTGCAGCAAACAACAACAAGTATTCGTTCTTGCTCCCAGTCAAGAAGTCACAGCAATCACTCCAGAGAACCATCCTTATTAGAGCAATTAGATCCGATTTAGAAGTACTCAAGCTTGTTTGCCAGTCTTTACCATCCGCACTCGAGGTTGTCTCAACTCATAGACCATTGTCTTCTTTCTGGACAGTCACTTTGTTAGAGTACATCCAACAATCGAGACAAATTGCAGATGGTGAATTGACAACCCTTTATTCCTCTATTAGGGCCACTCTTCGTAACAAAACGAGCAAGGATGCACAATACGCTGCAAGGATGGTCTTCGTTGTTTTAGCACAGAAGATGGCTCTTGGAGATAAGCTTCTCGCGTCACTCATGGTTGCCATGCTCAAGACCGTTGACGATGGTAAGACTACTGACAGCGAAGCTGATCAAGTTTTGCTCACCGTCTTTGCAATCATCGACGCCCAAGGTGTTCAAGTTGCACAAGAAGACTACGCAAAACGCATTTTGTCAATCTCGTAAGTGTTTCTCTACTGACATAGTTACTTTCTAAACAAATCCCAAAGTGATCTCGGTAATCGTCTTTTAGGCTACCTTGATAACTACAGCGTCGACAAAGGCATAGCAAGTCTCATCCCAGCATTCATGGTTAAGGCTAAAGACAACGAATCTGCTAGATCCACACTCACTACTCTTTTGGAATCACCAAAATTGTCCAAGATTGTGGGTCAAGCGATCTGTGATGCACTTGTCCATCATGCAGCTTCAGAAGAGTACAGCTCATTGATCAGTCTTGCTTACCAAAGATGGGGAGAGACTTTCGACAATTCCATCCAAAAGTATCAAATTTCTCTTAATGATAATCAACGCAAGGAATTGTTTGCTGCACTTACATCTGCTAACTCAGGTGGTATGCATGCGACAGTAAACACTGGTGATAACGCTACAACACTATTCTTGTCAACAAATGCAGCAGATAACACAACCCGTGCATTGGCCGTATCACACCTCCTTGATCAAATCAAATCCAAGCAGATTGATGATATGAAGTTTGTTCAAGACACCTTGGTTGCTAGACTTATGGATGATGTCCCAAGTATCGTTTTGAGTGTCTACTCACATCCTTCTATTGTACTTGATAATGTTCCTGCTGAAACAATCTTGGAGACGATTGATCAATCACTCAAAAGTCAGTATGTACAAACGGATGTTATACTAGCACATGTGGGATTCCTCGCCAAACATTTTGCCCGTCGTCACAAAGACACGTCAATTCTTCCTGTCATTTGGAAGCATCTTTTGGTTACCTCGAAGAACCTTCCAATTAGCGAGAAGGTATGGCGTCTCATTAAGGAGTCAAACATTAAGGAGGGTGCCCTCAAGGGAACTGCGGACGCTGTCGTTAAAAGACTTGATGAGAAGGATCACAAGAATGTCAATCACGTCATTGCTCAATCATTATCTAAAAACTTGTTAAAGGATCATGACATCCTCGTTGACTTTATAAGCAAGGGTCAAGCTCACAACACTCGTGCACTTGGTTTGTTAGTTGCATCACACGTTCTTCAACAAGTCTCTCGCGAGTCTAAACTCAAATTAGCAGCTAAGATTCTTGACAACGCAACTATTGCTACACTTGAGAACCCATTAGTTAATGATACTCCTGTTATCACCTCCGAGAATGTTTCTTCGATGTTATTCAAGAAACCAAACTCAGACACCACGGAGCACTTCGTTGTAGCTTTGGCAGTATCTACTGGTATTGCGGATATCGCTTTACCAGAGATATCATGGCTCAGTAGATCATCAAGAGATGCAAACAAAGCTGAAACTGAATTTAGCTATGCTGTGTACAAACTTGGTAATGCACCATATGTATTGACAAACTTGGCAACTATCTTACTCAGATCATTATTTGTTGCTTTGAGAGAGACAACTCTTAGTTTCCTCGCTTCAATATACACCAACAGGCAATACAGTGACCATATCAGAAATGCGGCTATCAAACACACTGACGCCTTTTTGAAGGTCTCCGCAACGGCTGAAGCAAAAGTTGATTTCCAAACTATTCTTCCATCAGTTTTGATTGCACTTCAAGATCCAATCAAGGATGTACGTCTTGGAGCCATCCACTGTTTAAGAACGCTGTCAAAATCCAATTGTACAACTGGCGAAATCTACGCTTTCGATAAGATCTACGGTTCTAACTCTAAGCATATCCAATACCTTGGTTCAGATGAGGTGCAGGAATACTGCAAGAGTATCTACGATGAGAATGACAGTTTCGTTACTGATGAGACATACCTGAAGACTTTCCATTCATCCCTACTTGGTAAGAACAAGAGTGAAAAGAAGATCTCAAAGAAACTTAAAGTTAGTGTCATATGCTATCTCTTTTCACATGTAGTTGGATGGCAAGATATCGACGCAAGATGTGTGTTATTAGATTCACTTGTGGATATTTGGGATTCAAACAGATTGGTCACCTTGATGCCACTCATTAAGTCACTTCTACAAGCCAAAGAAAATGATACTGAATTGGTCCTTTTGAATTCATCAAATGACGTATCCAAAGAGAAGGTTATCGATGCTGTCTTCTCTTCATTCAGTAAGAGCGCAGCAAAGAGCTTGCTGAACGAAAACGTAGAACTTTATGGCTTGTTCAGAAACTCACTTCGTAAGATTGAGTACTCTACGTATGTTTTGAGACGTCTCCAAGACGGTGTCTTTGCTGCACTCGGCGACACAATCAAACTCGAAGTATCAAAGGATTTGATGGATATCGTCGAAGGATCTGATATACGTCTTGCGCAAAGAACAAGTGACTCTCTTAAGCGTATTGCATTGGATGAGGTTACCTACACTTCCCTCCTTCAATCCACTAGAGCAGAGTTTGGAAATGGCGCCGAAGAAGTTGAACCACCAACATCCAAGCGCATTCGTACAGAAAAGTAAGTTTGACACACGTGTCAGTATTTTTGTTAACACACTTAGGACATCTAATGAAACCTCACATACTGGTCTCCTTGCTCGCTTAACCAGCATCTTCGATTGGGTCGGTTCCTTATCAGCTGAAGACTCACCAGAGCCTTCTGTACAAGCTTTAGTTACTACTTTCGAAACACTTGCTCAAGTTACAGAGATCCACGCAACCGTTGCTGGTTCAAACGACAGCAGTGAAGTCGATTATGTTGAACAAATGTGCTTGAGTCAATTGAAAGAATGGAGTGAATCTATTGAGGATTGGACCAACCTTGCACAGGCTATCCGCATTGACACTGTTGTTAATGTCATCAGAGGTAAATTTGTCTTCCGAATTCTTTGGGTTATTCTAACATAACTATAGTTTCGAAGAACCCACAAACATTCCAACAAGCATTGTTACTCATTTCTGCTCTTGCCAAATTGGCACCAGATAATGTGCTTCATAATGTCATGCCAATCTTTACTTTCATGGGTGCTAATATCCTTCAACGTGATGATAGCTTCTCCTTTAACGTCGTTCAAAAGACAATTGAAGGTGTCGTACCAGTCGTAGTAAATTCACTTAACAGTCAAGCTAAGGATCAAGAATCTCTCATGCATGCTTCAAAACCATTCTTGATGACCTTCACAGATGCGGCAAACCATATACCAAAGCATAGAAGGTTGGTTCTCTTCAGTTTCTTAGTGGAAGTCCTCGATCCAATCAAGTATTTATCCACTATCTTGATGTTGCTCGTTGATAAAGTTGCCAACAAAGTTGTTAAATCAACCAGCGAAAGACAAGCACCAATTGTCCTCCCATTGGGTATTTTAACTGCATTCGGTCCACAAGAACAGTTGACTTCGCTTGAGAGGATTCTTACGGAGATTTCATCATTCGAGAAACGCCTCAGTGGTGCTCAAAATGAAAAGGTCTTCTTGGATAGATCAGTTGATGATAAGACAAAAGATAAGGCTACATTATGGAAACGTCAGTCACTCGCTTTGTTATACTTCGTTGAACAGGCTTTCCAAATTAATAAAATCAAGAGTGGTGTCGTAAAGTCAATTTTGAGCGATAACGTTATCGAAAATAAGTTGGTGTCTATCATTAGACAGCTCCTCTTACTCGGTTCTGATGAGTGTAGCAATGACGAAATGAGAAACCTTGCGAAAGGTACACTCATTAGTGTTCTTAATGTCATTCCAGTTGCATCATTTACTAGAATCGTTAAGGAGTTACTCAGTTCATCCAATGAGAATGTCCAACATGGTGCTCTCCATGTTCTCAGCATTCGCTTGAAAGGTGTAAAAGATTCACACCGCCAACAAGTCTCAGAAGCTGTTGTTTCAGCTGCTCATCTTGCACTTAACTTGCTCAAGGCTAAGAACGCAAAATCCGGAGATAAGGACCTCGCTTTGAGCGCACTTAAGACCATTGCTGATACAGCTGTCAACGCTGAGCTCTCTGTCTTGTCGAAATCTGTGTCATCAGTTTTAGAATTCGCCGAAGGTACTCAAAATCCTGTTTCTGCGTTCTCATTACTCGAGTCACTTACTCCAAAGTTGCAAACAAGATTGATTCCACATCTTAAGCAGATCATCGAGGTTTCTAAGAGAGCTATCGAAAATGACCGTAGCGTTGAAGCTGCTCTCAACTGCATCAGAAGTGTCGTAAACAATTTGCCTACATTCGTCGGTGTTTACCTGAAGGATATATTCAATGTTGTCTTCAACAACATAGTCATTGAGAAGCAAGCTGATGAAATTCAGACTTTGTTGAATGCACTTAGCAGACGTGTACCAAGCAAAGACCTCATTGTTGCTTTGAAGGACGAATGGGAAAGTGTCCTACAGACCTCTAGCCAGGATTCTGTTGAGGCGTTCCTTTACCTCTTCAAACGTGGTCTCCACGCAGCTGATAGAAGCTACATTATGGAGAACCACAAAAAGCTTTTCAAAATGTTCTTGGAAGTATTTACTGTTAGGACCTACGCGAATGAGAAGCAGATGGATAGCGTTCTTGTTGAGGATTCCGCCATAGAGGCCTTCGCTGAGATTGTCGTTAAGATTAATGAATCTACTTTCAGACCTATCTTCAAACGTTTCTACGATTGGGCAGTTGTTGATCTTTCTGAGGAAGTCAACAAGAAGGATACTTTCAACGATCGTCGTATTACCTTCTATAGAGTTTTCAACTCACTCCTTGATAACCTTAAGGTGGGTTTTTATATCTATTGTCATACAAAACTAACACAGGACTAGGCTATTATTGCACCATATACTGCAATTTGCTACGACCATACTCTCGCCCTTTTGAATGAGTACACATCAAAGTCATCATCATCAGCATATCTATGGGAAGCTGCCATCAGCACAATTGCAAAATCAGTAAAAATGGACAGAGGTACATTCTGGACTGAAGAGCGTATAGTTAAGGTGTCAGATATCCTTGTTGCGCAAATTAAGGTCCAACCATCAATGACTAAATCTGGTATACGTAGAGATGTAACCTCGAATGCCATCGTTGAGACTGCAAACTCATCAAGAACTGATTCAACATTGAGAAGAATCAATGGTGGCGTCTTACTCAACATGAGAGACGATAGTGCAATTGTCAAGGTCGTCGCACTGGAGATCACGCAAGATTTGTGGAGAGCTATACCAGACAGGATGATAGGCTTTATTGCTGAAACCGTTTCATCTTTCCTTACTGAATGTCTCGAAGATAGTGATGAAAGGGTCGTCGACAACGCTAAGAAGTTGCTCAAACAAATCGAAGAAGAGACCGGTGAATCACTTGAATCTTATTTAATTTAGATTGTAAAAAGGAATTATTATTTATTTTATATTTTTTATCTGTCAATTGTGTTCTCTTTCTTCGCGAACGTCATGGCATCCTATCAGTTGCTAGATAAACTAAGGTTTCAGCATGGTTTAAAGCTCAATAGTTATAGTATATGTCCTAAGATGGATTTGCTCGTGTTGTTCAACAAGCAGTCAACGAAGTTGTACAGAGTTAACGGATCTTTGATATGGGAGAGGGATCTCGCAATAGACCAGTTAAGATGGAGTTTCGATGGTAAATTTATAGTGGTCTTAGATAAAATTAACAACATTCACCTCCTTGACGTCAAAGATGGTAGTACATTTTATCAATTTGCTGGTGGTGATATATGCAGCATAGACGCGTTTAAAGTTGAATCTCCAACACGTAATAAATCTAGATTTACTTTTCTTCCAACCCTGAACGCCCTTCCTGATGTCAGCAAATCCATTAACCAGCTTTTGCCATTTAGGTTGCCAAAGATGGAAAAAAAGGACGGAGATTATGTTAAGACGTTGATTGATAAAGGTTTTCCGTACATTCCCATTGATTCAACAAGCGTAGCTATGAATGTACGTGAAGAAACATTAATTGATAGTTCAGAATCTATCATCGTTTGTCGATATAACAAACAAATACAAATTTACTTACAGTGCACTCTAAAATTACCCCTTATACCCTTACCAAAGTTGTTACAGTACGATAATATGGTCATCACGCCTCAGTTAGACATCTATACGTTGACACATTATGGTAAAATTGCTATTCCACGAGATATACACCATTTGGGGGCACTATCTAGTCAATTATCTATGGTATTAAGTTATGCGCTGGAGGGTGTTACGCGTCTCACAAAGTTGTACGCTGATAATGGTGGACCCCGCTCTGAGTCGCTTAAATGGAGCGATAAGATTGGAGAATTCATGAGACCTCATTGTGAGTGAATCTTATATGTTCCTTATGTTGACTCAACCCATCTCCCAGGCCCTGACACACCAGAATTGGGTCTTATACAATTACTCTTAATGGGCACTACAAGTAAAGGATTACGTGAGTTTATCAGTGAAAGTTTGACAGATAGGACATTGGAGAAGTGGTCAACAACTGTTTTAACGTCGCTCAATCAAATGCAGTCGTTAATATTCTATAACATTGTTCCATCACTCGAGAGATTGCTCGTTATGCTCGAAGAACTACAATCAATAACTTCAGCGTGAGTGCTTTGTTTACGATTTATTGTAATTAACGACCACCGTAGACCAGATCGTTATCAGGACATCCCAATCAATCACACGACTTTAGATCAAATCATACGGATTACAATTAGTCTATGTAATAGATTATGGGACATCACAGTAATTATATCCAATAAAGTTATAAACTTTAGCGAATTCACGAAGTTCCTCAAATACCAAATGGCAAAATACGCATATTTTAATCAAGATGAAATCGATGAGGTAGTCAGTATGCCGAAACCTGAATTTGATATTATGGCAGTCTTGCAATACCTTCAGTCTGGATTCGCGATGATTGAATTGGACGAGTATCTCATCAAGAACGACCATCCAGTAGCTTTCAACGATGAGAATATGGATGTCAAAGTTGACATCAATAAAGTTCTTGAGAAGGCCCAGAGAAACCTCAAGGATGCTAGCCGACTTGTGGAAGGCAAGGAGACGAACGACAGGCGTGTTTCTGGTTCGGGTTTGCCAATCAAGGGACGTCATAGCAGAGGAAGACATTCTGAATCGCCAACTAACACGAAAAGACAGAGTGACTTGTTGTCTACAGTCAATTGGCTGAGCGAGCAGCTTCAGTTGTTACTCTGCAATGCTGTTGATAAATGTGATGTGAGAATAGAATTAAATGAGCGTCCTCAGATATCATTACCTGATACTATACACATTTTTAGAGATTCTATAGTGAAGGTGCGTAAACTAATTTTAAGAAGACTCTGGTTTACGTTTTAGTAGGCTGAAAATGGAGAATTATACCAAAACATTGCATACTCGCTCCCACTGAGTGAAGAACAAAACGATTCAGAGAGTAAGAATACTTATCTTGCACTGTTTCAACTGACATCCATAGTTACGCTTTTGAGGTGCAAACTCGACAATCATTCTGACTGGCAAGTACAGCAGTTACATTTACCTACCACCCGTGTAGTTGATTATGGTTACTTTGACGATGAAATACTCGTCGTTCTCGTATTTGACAGAGAAAGTAGCGATTATGTTCTCGCAAACGTGCCATTTAACAATTTAAGTTACGATGGAAGCAGGGTGGTTGCACCATTAGACAAACAAAGAACGCTATCTAAAGCTGATGAACCAGTTAGTAGGCTAGCACTTAATGGATTACCTGGTCGTAGAATATCTGCACTTTCGTCTAACGACGGTTATGGCTGTCTTGTTTTCGATATGGACGGCGACGAAATGGAATCTGAAGGAGAAGGGGACGAAGAAGAAATGGAAGAATAAAATGCTTGTACTATATATTAATAATAATATTTATAAAACAGTCATCTCGTCACATTCCACTCTTGACTTCTGACATCGATGTTGGCTTATCACTATGGGTGATTTTTTTGACGAGGATAATCAAGATATTTACCGTAATACATTACCACCAGGTTCACCTTCTAGGCATTCCACTCGATCCAGTCTCGGTGTCGGTAGACAACTCGTTGAAGGTGTTCTCAATTTGTTAGGCCACTCAGATTCAGACGATAGTGACACTTCCGGATCCTCAGACTCTTCAAATTTTTCATTTCCACGTAGAAGACGTAAACGCAGTCGCAAAGCCTCGGTATCGTCAGATTCTAGTAATGATTCCTCTTCATCATCGACCGTATCACCAAGAAGATCGATTTCTATTCTTAGTAAATCGAGATCTAAAAAACTTAAGAAGAGGTCTAGGCGTTCCAGGCTTAGAGAACCTGATATCAGCCAGGATTTTATGCTGATCACGCTTAAAAGCTTACACAAACCCGTTATTGAGAGGCACACACAGTTGTCCCCTATCTATCAATCAATAAAGAGTGCCTCTCAACCGAGTACAACCGACGATGGCGTCTGGTGGCTTGATATCAAGTCACCGACGTGGGATGATATGCGGTCACTTTGCAAAGTACGTGAAATATTTAATCTATAAACAAGTAATTAACATTAAACAGGTGTTTCCTTTGCATCCCTTAACACAAGAGGATATATTACAGCAAGACACTCGCGAAAAGTTAGAAACTTTCCCCGCATTAGGATATACTCTGATTGTTTTCCGTGGTGTTGATGAAAGATATTTCCGTTTATCAGATCCATCGTCCGGTTTATCGAGGAAAGCCGACGATGTATCGCTTGAACACCTTTCACCTGATATTCACCTCAATGATGTCGCTGATGATAACATTGGCAAAAAGCGTATGCGTATTGTTGAAGGTGTAGGTGGTAAAGAGGGTGTTGAAGGTGTTGGTGTTGGTGGTATCAACGTTTATCTACTCATATTTGAGAAAGGTGTCATATCATTTCACTTTGATAACATAGCAACACACACTGATCGTATTATAAGAAGAATGTTCGCTGAACATTCCAAAGTCTCTTTAGTTGCGCCTGAATGGATAGCTCACGGCTTGTTGGATTCACTAGTTGACGCCTTCTTACCTTTAATCGAATATGTCGAAAGGGAGACAGATGAAATCGATGATCTTGTTGTTGACCCAAGGGGACTGTCAACCAAAGATAACACTGGTGCTGATCATCCAGAGAGACACTCTGAAGATACTTTCGTCAATAGCGAGAAAGATAAGTATGACCAGTCGCCGGATTCATTGGCATATGCAAAGAAATTTGAGTTGCCGCCTCCTCCGACGACACCTAAACGCGCGCAAAGTAAGATGGGACCATTGGCTCCACTTTTGAGTGGTATTATGGATGGTTCACAATTATCTGAATGGCGGGAAAAGAGAAAAGCTAAGAAAGCTGAACAAGATAGGAGGACAAAAATAAGGAGGTATAATACGGATGAAACTTTATCAAAAAGTGTCGTTATAGATGTTCCACCGACGCCATCGCCACCAGTAGAAGAACAACCGAAAGAGGAAGGAATATTGACGAAGATACTCAAGTTATCATTTCTTAGACGTTCAGGAAATAGTCCGAAGTCGCTCATACCGGAGGAGATCAGATTTCTGTCCTTCTTCCCCAACTCTCAATCACACCTTTTGCAACGTACAACAGATACTCGCAGATTAGTTACAGGTTTAGGTAGATTATTAAGTGCAAAGTCGGATGTGATTAGGCAACTAAGAGCCAGGATGATTGAGAAGCGCAAATCACTTAAAGATCCTAATCAATCTGAGGCACTTCGAGAGATGATCGTTCATTTTGGTGATATTGAAGACCACGTTGTTTCGTCAACGCAGACATTAATGCACGATGAACGTGTTCTTAGTTCTTTACATTTGGCATATCTCGCACAACTTAAACTGGGTCATGCAGTATCAAAATCAGGATCTGATAATACAATTTTGGCACTATCTGTTATCACGGTTTGTTCTTTACCTATGATGGTTATCACACAGGCATTTAGTATGAATGTAGGTTTCCTTATTAATGTATAACTATCTGATGACAATTGAATAGGTGACTACACCCAGAAATGGTGTGCCGGAAGATCCTGAAGAAAATGGACCACCAATGGTAAATTCAGATGGTAGTGAGCCCTCGTATGTCATCTTCGGATGTATTGTTGTCGGCTTGGCTTGCGTCTTTTTATTCGTCGGCTTGTTAGTCAGGTATTGGATTCTTCAAGCTAGAAAAGAGGGTAACGAACGTCGTCGTAGACGTATTGGAGAATAATAGTTTTTGTGTTTTACCTTATGTACATTATTAAAGCAGGATAGCTTTCATTATTGATAAAATAATAGAAATGAATAAAGATGGACAATTTAAAGGCTAATCAAACAACCTCGTTTACACGACTCAATCCACCAGCTTCCGACTCTGGATCTGTAGGTTGAAGGATAGTTTCATTTGTATCCTGTCTAGCAAAGCGCTTCTTCTTTTCCCTTTCGACAGCCATTGACGCCTGCATCATATGCCCCGGAGGGTTTGTAGGGTTGTAATCGAGATGTACGAAACCACGTTCTATACCTTCGAGTGACTCAATTACATATTGGATAGTTTCACCCCAATCGTGGGCGACTGGTAAGCTGACACTAGGTGGTAGAACGACGTCAACTTCAACAATAACGTTGTCACCGACATGATAACATTCAATATAACTGACTGATTGTACGGGGGTGAATCTCGTAACGCAATAGAGAACTTTTGATAGTTCAACTGGGTCAGCTACACGTCCACTCAGACGACTAAAATTGTCTATCAGGGTTCCCGTCCATTCAATTATAATCTATGTGGAGATAGGTTTAGCTAAACGATTAACCAAGTTTATTACTCACGTATAAAGAGAGGATAACACCACCAATTGGGTCAAGTGAGGGTATATTGAAAGTTTGTCCAATATATGGAAAACTGAGTGATATGATATTAAAAACTACATCATTCAAACTGTCCTGTGCGATCGCTTGTACACCTGAGGACTTTATCTTTACGCAGAATACCCAAACGATCGCTTTAACAATTACTGTAATTGCCATACTGAGTATACCCGCGAATGGTAAGTTCGCTGGTGTTGGCTCATGCTGTAATCTAGAGAGAGATTCGAAGAGTACTTGAAGGAATGAGCCTGTGATATGTTAGTGATTTGCTATCAGATTGTAGGATCGACATGCCAATCATGAATACACTGAAAATGATAACTCCAAGCGGTTCAAACCTTTGCTTTCCGACTGGGTATTTGAATTTTGTGCTTTCGTCTCTATGTCCTGCGCATTGTGTGGTACCAAAAATGATCAATGAGGAGAGCAAATCGAGAACAGATTCGACAAGAGAAGCAAATAAGGAGACACTGTCAGATAGTAAAACTGCAGCACCTTTTGTACCCAGAAGGAGTATATTTATAAGTAGGTTAACTATAATATGATGTCAGACGGGTTTGATTGTATACGCCAATTATACCAACCATTCAGAACTAAGTTAACCGTTCTGTTGTGGGATTTGTCTGCTTTCTCATTTGGGAAGTGTAGCAAAGGTGTTTGCTCATCACCAGCTGCTATACCATGTAGTCGCGCAAGTACATCTTGTGGATAGCTACTCTCCAGTAGATCATCTACAGATGCATAAGCATCTAACAAATTGTTCTGTTGCTGATAAAAATCTTTAAGTCTTCTTGGCAGCTGCTTCAACTCATAAGGAGACTTTCTAGCGTACTCGAACTGCCTTAAGGTTGGAGAGACTATTCTATGGACATTGTGCTGGTGTACAGTTCTCCGTCGTTCAGAAAATGGCGACGATGGTCGGGAAGAAGCCATGGTAGAAGACAAAGAACGTTCATTTCGGAAGATTAAACCAGAAGTTTACACTGAAAGATCTAGATAACGATTTAAATGAATGGTAATAGCCAGCGGGTATGTATACACTCTCTTCTGGTTCCAATATCGCTGTGTGTACTATAAAATCACCTTCTTTAGGATATTCCGCTGACTGCTTGCTAAAATTGCGTAAAGGCGAGTTGCTCGGGTGTAGATCTAACAGATTGCTGTACATGGGATCTATGATATTCACCCTTTTCTGTCCTACGAGCTGTAAAAGTATATTGGAATCGCTGATGGCGTCTCTATGTAATGGCGTGAGTGTACCCTCAGGACCCAACCAGGAGCTTGATTTTGCGTAAAGATCTCTTAAATGTGGTATAACAGGCAGCAAATTAGATAGATAGGGGCTATTCGATAGCAGATCATACTGGGCGAGATAGCCTTTCTTGTCTTTTTGCTCATTCTGTATGAATAACTTGTAGAACAAGCCTAATCAGCTGTTTAGAACGGGTACGTCGGCAGCTATGTATACCCACCAAATGGCACTTCAAACCTCTGGTCTGTGGAGAGCGCTACACCGGGCTGTTGTATCTCTATCGGCACTATCAAATTAGCCGTGTACTCATCTCTTATCAATAAATCGAAATCGTCTTGTAATCCCCGACTGGCTGATAGCCACGGGTGAGTAAATAAATTAGTTACTATAACAGGATTTTTAGGTATTTTATTAAAGAACTTATCAGCTGATAGTCTAGATATATCTTTGAATTTCATTTACTCCACTTTAAATTGTACCTGCAGATCTCTCCTAATGAAACCCGCATTCTTCTCTCTTTATTACAACCAACTTCAAGAAATAAAATGAATTTACCTTCAATAAACAGCGCATCTTTCACACATTTACGCTTATTTCAATCCCAGCAATCGTCTCCTGCAGTACCACAGCAGTCCCCAGCGACAGCTACCGCACAACAACACACAAAGAAGGATGGCAATGAGTCATCTGGCAGATTCCCGGATAAGCTATTCCAGTGGGTTACTCTCCATCAGTTACTGCTCATTCTCACACTACCACCCCCAGCCTTCTAGAGAACCCTGATCTCCACAACGTTATATCCTGGTCAGAAGACGGCAAATACGTTCTTATACATGATGTGAGTTTATGTACGGCTGTTTGGCATATAGAGTACCCCAACGCGTCTTCTTCCTAATCCGTCATTCGGTCTTCTCTTTTCGCCAAACAGCCAAATAATAACAATAAAAAGAATATTTACTAACAACTCTTTCCAGCCAGTCGAGGTTAGTCTAGATTCAATATATGCATGCATCACACCTTCAGCCCGTCATCATATCAGCTAAGGCACGCCTTTGTGACGTGATCCCGGGAAAGAAGGCGATGCACTTTTCATGAAATTATTTACTAACAAAGATATTAGTTAGAGAAAGTCATGGGAACTATGTGGAGATCATCCGCTTACCCTACTTTCCAACGACAGATGAATGTGAGTTCGGAACTAGTTATATTTTATCGCTCAATTTTACTTTTAGATTTATGGTTTTAGCCGCACTTCTACTATAAAACGTAATAAACCAGGTCAAGCTAATCGTATGATGCCTTCTACTTGGTCTCATCCTACAATTTCGAGAGGATCGACGGCAGGTGACCTCGCCAAGATCGAAAGAAACGCACCTCGTAGAGATCGCAAATCGAAAAAGAGCGATTATAGTAGATCATACGATGATGATGATGAGGATACTATCAAACAAAGATCACGCAACTCAACAACCTTAACACCAGCACTCCATAACGTCTCTTTACCAGCGATCGAATCTGAGACACCATTAGATACTCGTAAACATTTACAAAATGACGATGGCGATCATCCACCTGCAAAACGCGCACGTAGACCATCCGCTACGCTCTCTAGAAGCGCACCTTCTGCAACAGCTATGACTCGTAATTTGTCAATGACATCAAACTATTCAAACAGTGTCGGTGTACGTAGCTCACGTAGATTAGCATCATCTGTTCCACGCGAGAAGAGTAACTCAAATGCATTCTCTCAGATGCGCTCACCAAACAAGTCAGATATTTTCAGTGATGATGAACCTGAAATGGCTGTTTTACTACCACAAATTGAGGATGAAATCGAAGAAGAAGATGACGTTGTTCATGGTAAATACAACAAGAATGATTCAGCATCTGGTGAAGAACTCTCAAGTGATGAGAGTGATGATGAGGATGAACCAAGACGCCAATTTAGCTCATCTTTAGGATTGAGAACACCATTTGGTACAAATTCATCAAAGGTATCTTCAAATTCGTTGGATATACTCGCAGCTGCAGCTGCTACACGTAATCCAATACCATCAATTAGTCGTCGTTCATCAAACTTCCTCTCAATGAATCCAATTGGAGTTGGTGCAAGGAGACAGTTCAACAATCTTCATGAACAGGAACCATCATCATTTGATTCTGATTATTCTATATTTAGTCAACGTAAATCATCATATAAGGATTCATTCTTACGTTCACAACCAACTACGAACGTAGCACCGGATTCAAGCGATGGTGAAAGCCTCGATGAGGAGGCTTTGTTTACACCACCAAATGTTGCAGCTGCAAACTATCGTCCACCAGCTTTGGACACCTTGAGCAACGTCGCTGCTAATAACCTCAAAAAGGAGACTGATAAGACACGTAAACTATCATTCTTGCCTTCATTCAACTTTTTCAGTACTGCTAGCTAACAAAGTTATGGCTATCTTAATTCATTCTATCACCTTTTCGTCAACTTTTACCCTCTTTCGATCATATGACCACGTGTAGTAATAGTACGACAGTTTCTCATTTCTAGTAAGATAGTTTGGGTATCTCGACCGGACATTCAAATACGCATTCGAGGTATTCTTTCACCAAATACACGCATTCTTCAATCTTTCAAACATTTACGCTTGATGATAACAACATTTGGAATCTCGTTGTTGTACTATCACTTTCCTTTTGTCTTAAACATGCAATGACTTGTTAAGCGATAACAATTGTACTCTTTTTTTCTTTTTCTCATAAATGAATTGACTTTTACAAGTAAAAATACAAATGTGTACGTTCTTTAGCTCTTTTATTGAGATATAGTCAAGAGCTTGTGTAGATGGTATGGTAAGTTGTCTTCATTTCTTGGATGTTTTTTGTATTTCGTTATGAATGATAAGTTATGCAATGACTGAATGTAATTTTCAAAATTATGATTGATAGTCGTTGAATGGTTTGTTATTTTTAATACCCTGTTACATCCTGAATTAATTGTGGCATAATTTAGATTATCCTCCCAACCATAGTCCGCTTTATTGGCATCGTGTTTACCTTCTAGTGTGTTGAATGTATAAAAATGTAAATCTAGGTCGTCTGCATTAGTGGCTTTCCAATCTATAGAAGTTATTAGAATGACGTATTTGTATAAACTATAACCGTACCTCCTAATTCATCATCATTTGGAATAGCAGAAGGCGTTATAACCCTCACACTCCATCTTATGGATGTCTCTAATTCGAACACCTTGAAGTATTCCAATATTGTTTGTTTAGAAGTTCGTCCAACCTTGTCGACTAATTGCACATCATGGAAATGGGAATACTCATCTATGGAAACAATGAGTAGCCTGTTTGAGGATAGATGGATATATGCTATATGTAGCTTCCGATGATAGTTGAATGCGCTGGCAATACCGGCTGCGATAGCTATTTGATCCCGCGATATACCATTACGCGCAATAACGAATGCAGGGAAGTCGAACGACTGAGCCTCTACAGACTGATGCAGTTGTTGGCTCTTCGGTGCCCACTTCTGAACAACTAGTTTGATCCTATCATAGATCCGTATCGCCAAACCGCGAGCGGCATCGCGGGATGATATAACCTCTTGTATTTCTTGACTAGAAAGTAATTGGAATGTATGACCTTCTTGACTCGCCTGTCGAGCACGTGGAAGGTGTGTACTAAAATCAACGTCTGTGATTTCAAACACAACAGTGTGTTCATCAGGTAAGGTCGCCTGCCTATGTAGGACGCTGACAGTACCAAAATTGCATATGGTGTACATATCACGGAAAGTATCAAAGAAAGCTTCCCGAAGTTCTGTACGCTGTCCTTCAATAGACACTGTTATGTTTTTCTTTCCACCAAATGGTGTGAACCCTGCTTTCTCCCAGTACTGCATGCCATGCGGGAGTGTGTGGATAACTTGATTGTCGTAGCCTAGTGCCAGCTTAGGCTGTGTGAGGTATTGTGATGTAATGTCTTGAGGTGTGAACTTTATGTTATAACCTTTAGGAGCGCTAGACCAGCTAATGTTCGATAGTAATACACGATCTTCGTCACTGAGTTGTATAACAATCTCTGGCGCACCTTCCGATAGCCTACTACCGTTTGAATGTAAGGTCATCGGAGTTGGTGGTACTGAAAGATTCGTATCGATGTCGAAATCATCATCCGATGAGTTTATAAATGCATCCTCGTCTATCTCGTATTCGGAAGAAGATGACGGTGTTGCTGAACGATCATGTATAACCTTCGTAAACGTCATCCGACTATCTTTCTCTTTCTCTTTCTTCTTGCGTCTTGTTAAATGCGGCCGCGATAAAGATTCGTACCAATGTGGTGGATAACTCGCTCTTGATTGTATGCCCTCTTCGACCGCATACTTTCCGTTCGCGCTATAATTAACCAAACTGATAGCCCTATTGAAGGCAAGTTGTTGATAACCATTGGGTATAACACCATTCGTAGGTTGCATTTGAAATTCCTCTAATGTATGATCAACGAATGAGTAGTGTATTGAAGGTGTAGCAGGTGTGAATGGCGTAATCGGAGTTTGCTGAGTAGTTGCAGTTTTCGGTGATTCATCAAAGAAATCGAAATCGTCGTCATTTACGATAGCGTTATCGTCTACTAACATTGACCAATCCTGGTCATCCTCGTTGGTCGCCTTGTAGAATGGTACGCTCTCGGCTTTACTTTCATTGTTTATAGTGAGAGATTGAACTTTCTGTACATATTTTATACTCTCCTCTAGAGCTGATTGCATTTAAGCAGTTTAACCGTCTATTTATCGTTGATCTTGGTTGTTTAAATCTAAGGTTCTATTTTCAGCCTTAATAAAGTAATTAAGAAAAATGTATGGCATATATATATATATATATTTCTATACTTAGATCGCTATGTTGACTTCTCTTATTAGCACTCCCTCGGTAAAGTAACTGTCATTATTTTAGTAAGAGATATACATTTATAATCTTATTTGTTGTACATTTATTTTATTATTCTTTTAATTCATTCAAACTCGGAGAATTATCGCCGATCATTCCATTGTTAGGTGACAGATTCCTCATTGACAGTCGATAGTATATTGGTTTTCCTACAATAAACACATTACAATGAAATATTATGCTAATTATTAGTAAACTGCCGATCACGGCACTCTTCTCTTATCTTCCAACAGGCACAGTCCCTAATCGAGGGGTCCTCCGTCCTCAATTGTCCTCACGTCAAAGCGATCCGGTCAAGTAAATGACTATTCTTCGTCCTCTCAGTTACAATTCTAGAATTCTGACTATTTAAGTCGCCCATTCTCTTTTCACTTGCCAACCAAGAACTAATTTTCACACTCTACCAACTCTAACACTCATTTATATTCACTCATTATGAAACTCTCCATGCTCCTCTTGGCTGGAACAGCATCCGCTGTCCTCGCGCACGACTCCCTCTTTAAGCGCGGTCAATCACTCGAAGTGAGACAGTTGTCTTGGTTATCATACACCCACTAACGATTGAACAGCATGCTATTCGCCAATCACCTGAGCTCGCAGCTAAGATGATCAGACGCCATTACGATGAAGATGGCAATGCTCGCTGTGAATGTCCAAGCGACGGCGACGACGATGGCGACGATGGTAGCTGGGGTGAATCCAGCTCATGGTATGCCTCTTCCACCTGGACACAAGTGAGTATTATTTCAATCTTTTTTCAAGGTTCCTAAACAAAGATTTTAGCCAGCAGGTGGTCAACCAACTACTAGTGCTACCTCATACTCAACCGCTACTACATGGACACCAGCACCAACTCCAACTGGTGACAATGGTAATGGTGGAAATGGTGGTAACGGCGGTAACGGTGGTGACAATGGTAACAATGGCGACAACGGCAATGGTGGTAATGGTGGTAACGGTGGTGACAACGGCAACAAAGGTGACAACGAGGACTGTCCAGACCCAGAGCCATCCAGCACCCAAGAACCAGCACCAGAGCCAACACCGGAACCAACAACCTCACAAGAGCCAACACCAGAACCAACAACTTCTCAAGAGCCAGCACCTGAACCAACTGAGGACTGCTCAACTACCGAGGAGCCAGCTCCACCTGCAACCTCAACAGCACCAACTTCAACAACACCATCACCAACAGCTACACCAACTGGCGGAAACGGCGGCTCAGGTGGTAGCGGTGGTAATGGCGGCAACATCGTTACATTCACAACCTCCGGCACTGTAACATCAGCATCTGTCTCAGGTACTGCAACTGGTGGTGGTGACGATGGCAACTGTGGTGACTCAACTGCCCTTATTGATCTTGACACTGGTCTTTCAATTGGTGATGGATCACTACTCGATGCCGGTCTCTGTCTCCAAATCGGTCACTTGCTCAGCGTCGACGCTGGTATCAAACTCGGTAAGCGTTACGCAATTGTACGTAACGATGCCGTCAAAACGTTCAAGCGTGACGGTCTCATCGATCTCGACCTCGTAGCTAGCATTCTCAGCGGTGGTAACAACAAGCGTAGCTTGATTGATATTGACGCCTTGATCAACATTCTCAGCAACAGCAGCCAACACAAGCGCGATGAAGCTGGTCTCAAGATCGTCAGACGTAGAGATCACAACAAGAAGATGCGTCGTGTGCGTAACTTTGCCTAAACGTGTCAATCTAGCGGATCAAATGGAGTTTTACACTAACTGATTAGGACTAATTGGGAATTTAACTTTTTTTTTCTCTTATCTCTTTTTGGACAATCTTATTTATATTCTAATCTAATTATTTGATAATGAAATGTATGGAATGTTTTTAAGTTTCTAAAGAACTGTGCCAAAACTGATATGTGTGAGCTAAATCGCGGTGATAAGACGTAAAACTCACAGTAATTTCAATGGCTTGATGTAGTACTGTTCTAGACTTGGTTGCACGTCTTCTTCGAGTCCGATTGGTACACCATTCAAGATGAATTCTGCTGTGGTTGAGTCATCACCTTGGTTGAGGCTGATTGTCAATGAAGCGTTATGTCCTAGGATATATTAGATTATGCAATACACACTACCAAGAAACCCACCTTCTGGCCACTTTCCGCCTGTTAATGACCAATCCATTGTGATCTTCTTGCCAGGTACAACATCTGTGACTTTACCTTTAACACCACCACCGAAAAGAACGACATTTGCGCCAACTTTAGGTTCAATCTCAGCTGGTGCACGTGTCCACATAGGTACGCGTTGCTTGTTGGTGAGCACATCGAAGAATTCGTCCGCTGAAATCTGATAACGTTCTTCAAGTCTGACAGTTGAGGTGTTGAGTGAACCCTTCTGGGATACTTTCTGTTGTGGAACTTCAACCTTTTCAGTTTTCTTAACCGCTGGAGCTGCTTCTGGTGCTGGTGATGGTGTTGGTGTGTTCGATTGTGAAATCTGGACGTGAGCGCCATATTTCTCTCGAAGATCAACTGGGAATTGATCAAATATTGGTTTGAGTGTTTGTGGAATAACTTCTTTGCGGATGTGGTCGAATTGTCCATCAGCTTGACCTTTAATGAGAGTTGTCTCGAATACATATTCATCCAATCCGTCGATAGCCTCATGTGAGACTTCTGGTACATGAGTGCGTCCTCTTTGTTCTCCTACTGACCATTCAACGACGATCTTTAAGTCGTAGATCGTCACTAATCTGTGTATTTGATTAGAAAGACGTATTTTCTATATAAAAAAGCGTACTTTGACTTGCGCTGTCCAAGTGTAACGTCGCCATCACATTCCTTTAGTTCTTCGATTGTAAGCTCATCATTGACCTTCAAACCGACGAGCTTCTCTTTGAAGTATTCCTTAGCGAATTTGCTACAGTCAAGTTGCTTCCTGAGAGCTTGTTTAGACTAGCTGCAATAATTTATTGTGTTATTCACCCACCAATGCCAGTTTGCTGATGACATTCTACTATCAACGAATCTCTTCTAGGAATTTTACTAGAAATAAAAGAGAAAAAACTATTTTGAGTTTTTCTATGGATATATAAAAGATATATTATATGTAAACTACACAGCTAGGAGGAATCTAATAGCTGTTTTGCTATGTCAACAATCGATTGCAAGAAACATTAAACATTTGATATATGGAAAACTAAATAGACAGGTCTCACATGCAATTCCACTACTACGAAGAACCACTTAAAATTTGACACCTAGACATAGAATATTCTAGCATAAAAATGATAATAAATTAGTGAAAAAATTATACAATCAGGCTAGCAATCTTGCTTGTGACTGCTAGTGGATACATCCTTTCCTCCATGCGGGCAATAAGTTTTTGGGCATTCTCTGTTGACTTTGCTTCTAACTCAGCCTTGATCATCTCCGACCAGGTTGATGGCTCGCGATACACGACATTGATTGCTTGCGAATCACCTGCGTGATTCCCACTAGCGGCAGCTCCCATCGGTGGGTCAACCATCGATTCGAAAACTTCGCGAGATCTGGCTATATCTCCACTTTGTGCATATCCCCTAATGAGCAGATTCGAAATGTAAGCTGTTTGGTGTACTTTTGATGCTTTGATAGAATCTAAAAGCTTTGGTATAAGATCTTGACGTTGGTTTTCGACGAATACGTTGAGGAGCGCTGTGGTTATGTTAGATCAAGATTCCATGATATAGCTAACGTACCTTCGTATACTATAGCATCTGGAAGTACTTTATTTCTATTCGATGGGTGTGTTTCTATGCTTTCGAATATTTTGACAGCAGCTTCGACATCTTTCTCGACATATCCAGCTGAGTGAATGAGAGATGCCCAGTGAGTACCACTAACAGCGGCGCGTGGATCATTTACGATGGTTTCAAATACCTTATTCAAGCTATCTTTGTCCACTGGTGCAATTGATCCGTAAGCATCCAAAAGCAACTTGTAGGTGTGAGCAGATGGGGCGACCTTAGCAGACAACATTTCACCGTAATAATACAACGCGCGTTCTCTATTTGGCTTAGTGTGGGTGTAAAACTGTATCATACTGTATTTCGTCAGCTATAATCACTTAAGATGTGGTCAACTTACGTGTTAAATGGTGGAACTCTTAATTGGAATTTATTCTGTTGGACCATCTTGTTGAAGAATGTGACAGCGGATGCCTCATCGCCGATACGTGTGCATGCGTTAATAATAGCACCATAAGTGACACTAGAAGGTCTAACACGCTCAGCGATCATAAGGTCGAGTATCTCGAGTGCTGCATGGGCTTTACGAGCCTTGCTTAACTTGGAAATAATAGAATTGAACAAGAAAGTGTTACCCTTCACGCCCAATGATCTAGATTCATCCCAGAGTTCTTGTGCAAATGTAACGTCATCAGTAGTTTCCTTTACGTTATTGATGCAAGCTGCGTAAGCGTCTGCAGATGGCGCACCACCAGCTTGTATAATACGCAGACGATGTTGGGTGGCACCTTCGATGTCACCGCCGTGACCGAGACCGGAGATCATGGCATCTTCAAGTTTGAACCAAGCCATTGAGCGTTCTTCGAGAGATGAAAGATTTTGGATGACGTCGTAGGCATGCGTGTATACCTTCTTGGCTTTGCTGATTTCACTCTTTCTTCCTAGCGCGTTGGCAAGGTTTGCAAGCGAACTTACATTACCAGTTAAGCCATTGGTTATACCGTCCATTAAGACTGCATAGCATTCTTCAGGAGATACACCGAGATTCTTGCGGTAGTCGTGTCTACTGATCATCTCGGAGAGTCCTTCGTCAATTGTAAAGTTTGCTTCAGTTGTTTCAGGTGTCGTTGGCGGAGTTTGCTCTGACGAAGCGTCACTGGAGTCAAAAGATGGGTAACCCATTGGCGCTGATTGGTCAGAGTTTACTCTGTCAAGTGGAACATAACCGCTTGTGTAGCATTCCATACCATTGAAACGATAGCCGATACGTGCAAGCTGCTCAGTTGCGAAATCATAATCTATCAACTTCGACAAGACAAAGCCAAGGTCATTAACGTGGAGAACTTTTGCAATATCCCCAGAGTTTTGGCCGAATGTGTTGCGAATATCTGAAACGAAATCAACAGCCGTTGCTGAAGTGAGTGGAACGCTGCGATTGGAGTCTTCCAAGTTTACCTGGCTCTTCGCAAGTTGTAAGAAAACATTGGTGTATAATTTCCATTGCTCTAATGTAAGGTTAATCAACTTGAAATCGCCTTCACAGTCTTTACGAGCTTGGTCAACCTTCTGAATTATCGAGATGAGTGTCTTGAATGAACAGATAACATTGTTCTCATAAGCGATACGGTAAGCGTCAAATGTTTGTTGAAGTGATATACCAGGTGTATTGACAAGAGTTTCTGTAGCTGTGACAACAAATTTGTGCCAGATATTTCTCTCTGCGTAAAGACCTTGATCGATGAATTGAATCTTGCCAGCTTGAGCCCACTGAATATAGAGTCCCATAGCCAAATCAAAGCGACCGCTTACTGAAGCAATGTAAATAAGATCGTTGATTGGTGGGTAGAAGACACCCTTAGATGACTTCTCAATCATCTGATGACGGAAGATTTCGCTTGCAAGAGCAACAACTTGTTCTACATTTTCAATGTTTTTGATAAGTGATCCAATAACATTCTCGCTGAAAGTACTCAATTCTGCGCCAGTTGGTTCCATTGTAAACTTATTTTGACATTCCTTGAGAAGCTCAAAGACAGACTGGGCTTCATCAATCTTTGACTCCCTCAATAAAGATGTAATGACAAAGTAGAATGATGACACTGGTGGATGTGGGACTTGTGAACCTTCGGCTGATGCAGCTGCAGTACGCTTAAGCCATTCCAAAGCACTGGAAACATCACCATTACGAACGAAACCTTCAATTACGGCAGCAACAGTATCTGGACGCAGTTTCATTGGTGCTTCGAGGATCTGTTGGAAGAGTTCTACACCACCAAGAGCCTCATTACAGTTGAAGTTAGCCGTTATCATGGAGTTGTAAACAGTAGTTGCCTTGTTCGCAGGAAGAGTAGCGAAAGCTGGGTCGCTATCGATCATCTTCTTTTTAGCTGCATTGACGTAGTCTTCAAAGATGACGGTAGCACCTTCTAAATCACCAACAGAACCGTAGAGATCAATCATAACCGAGTATGTTGCATGTTGTGCCTTAACCTGTGGAAGGGATTCCAAAACCGAGAAAACATTAATAGCCGAGTCGACATCCTTATGAAATTTGCAAGACATAAGAAGCCAATTATAAGTATAGACATCAGTTGGAAGAACATTGAGTCTAATCGCCAAATTGAATATCGACATAGCAATTCTGAAATTTTGCTCAGATTCCAATTCTTGTGCTTTCGATTCAAGTGATGGATCCCAAACCTTACGAGTGTTTACCGATTGAAGAGACTTTTGTACGTAGTTATCCCTGAGACATAAGATTGTTATCAAATTTGAGTATGTTTTTGCAGTTGGCTTGAGATCCCTTGCAATCATATCATTGTAGAATGAGACGGCGTCCTCGACAGTGAAAGAATCAGGACGAGTAACACAGAGTGCTTCGAGTGCTGTATCCCATAATTCGACAGATGGATCAGTGATAGTATATACCGAGTGAACAATTCTTTTAACCGCTTGGAAGTCGTTAGAGTCTTTAGCAGCGCTTATGCGTGCTATGAGTTCATTACCGTGATCAGATTCTTTATTACCGAGTTGAGTGTTATGACTCGCCTGTGGCGGGGGTTTATCGGGGCTCTCTACTTCGTCTGAAAGTTCTTCTACGTTTGATTTTCCATTATCTATCGAGGCTGTAGAGTTGCTTCTTGGGCGGCCGGTGTGATTCTTCTCTGATTTAGCTACAGTATTTATACGTCTACGTTGATCGCGGATAGCTTTTACAACTTCACTCCTAGATGAATTGCTAACGCTCTGGCGCCTAGATAAGTAAGCTTTTGATGGACTCCGGCCATCCTCGTCGTCTGGGTTGTTGTTATTGTTTGCTTGCGTAAATGCACGCCCGTAGCCCTATAAAGGAGTTAAAAGGGAAAATATATTCAAATTATCTACTAACATGGTATCCTTGGTAGAAATTCCTGCCTGGATGGAAACCTGCGCCAGCACCACCAGCAGAATATGAGCTACCAGATGCGGCAGAAGGTCCTTGAGCTACTATGGACCTAAACTGATGCTGAAATGAACGAAAAAATGTCTTCATATCAGCTTTCTATAGTATTTCTATCGTTTACTCTATTTAGATCTTGGTTGTTTCGAACAGTCATATAATAAAATGCCAAATCGTGAAGAAGTTGTAAATTTCGGTGCAGGTCCATCTACATTACCAACTGCAGTACTTGAAAAGGCTGCACGCGGTCTTTTAAACTACAATGATCTCGGTATGGGTATCGCTGAGATTTCACATCGTTCAAAGGACTTTAAAGCTGTTTATGAAAAGACAATAAGTGATTTTAAGACCCTCATGGAGGTACCAGATACCCACGAAGTCGTTCTCATGCAAGGTGGTGGTATGGGTGCATTCTCCACCGTTGTTCTCAATCTTCTCGCTGCTTGGAGACTCAAGAACCCAGAAAGCGATGCGAAAACTACGATCGATTACATCGTTACAGGTAGCTGGTCTAACAAAGCAGCTGGCGAGGCTAAAAGGTTGACTACTGATACTAACGTCTCCGTCAACGTCGCTTTAGACGCTCGCAAGCACAGCCAAGATGGAAAATCGTTTTCGACTATCCCACCAGCAAATCAATGGAATTATTCTGCTGATCCGGCTTTGGTTTACTACTGCGATAATGAGACCGTCAACGGTGTTGAGTTTGATAAGAGCTTCCCATATGAGTCACTCCCACCAGACGCCAATCTTGTAGCTGATGTTTCATCAAACATCCTTTCACGCAAGATTGACATTAGCAAGCATGCTGTTGTTTACGGTGGTGCTCAAAAGAATGCAGGTATTGCTGGTGTTACACTCGTTATTGTCCGCAAGGATCTCCTCGTTGACACTGACGCTGCATTCAAGTTGGGTGGTATTCCTCAAGTTCCACATTTATGTGATTACAAGCGTCATGCTGATAATGAGAGTATGTACAACACACCACCAATGTTTGCAATTTACGTCTCTGGATTGACATTTGAACATATCAAGAGCCATGGTGGTTTAGATGAATACTCTAAGCTCAGTGATAGGAAGAGCAAGAAGGTGTATGATGTTATTGACAACTCTAATGGTTTGTATAACCCTAAGGTCTCGGTGGAAAGCAGAAGTCGTATGAATGTTGTCTTTACACTGCCAGATGAAGACACAGAGAAGAGATTCCTCGCTGAGGCAGACAAGTTGGGATTGAAGAACTTGAAAGGACACAGGTGTGTAAACCTTGAGATTGTAAGAACTTACTAACGGGGTGTAGATCTGTTGGAGGAATCAGAGTGTCACTTTACAATGGAATCACAGAGGAGGACACCGATAAGCTTATAGGATTTATGAGATTGTTTAAGTAGATTGTATAGAATAATGTAATTATTCATCTTACATATGAGATAAGTAGATAGACTGTCTATGAATTTAGTGCATCTTTTATAGCTGTCTTATAAAATCACTACGCACTAGAAGATAGCAAGCTTAGTGGAGGGGACTAGAGGAAGGAAGGCAAAGGCTGGCAAATAAATAATAATACGCTATGTTAGGAATTTATAATAAATAAATAATTAAAATAAATAAATATACAATTAAAATCAAAATTTGTGTTGATGAGAGAAGGACTCGCAAATTTCAATTCAACCGTTGCGTTCGAGCTATTAGCAGCGAAAATGGTAAATGCTTCAAATAAAAAAAATACTCTATTAACAATTAGCAGGATCCAACCGGTGCCATTACTTTGAGAACTCGCAAGTTCACCGCTAACCCATTGCTGCAAAGACGTCAATTCGTCTTGGACGTTCTCCACCCAACCCGTCCAAACGTCTCAAAGCAAGAGCTCCGTGAGAACCTTGCTCAAATGTACAAGGCTCAAGTTGAAGCCGTACGTATATCCCTACTAGGAAGTTTTCACATTTTCTGACCACACGACAGGTTGCTGTCTTCGGTTTCCGTACTCACTTTGGTGGTGGTAAATCAACCGGTTTCGGTTTAGTCTACGACTCTGCAGATGCCGCTAAGCAATTCGAACCAAAATACAGATTGGTCAGATTCGGTCTCGCTGAGAAGGTCACTAAGCCATCAAGAAAGCTCAGAAAGGAGAGAAAGAACAAGAGCAAGAAGGTTCGCGGTACCGCCAAGAGCAAGGCATCATCAGACAAGAAGAAGTAAACTGCTCTTCCAAGTACTTGATTCGTCGATGTATGCATTTTCTCAACGTATTGATATATGGGTCACTTATCTATTAAAACTGTGCATTTATTCTACTACAATTATTCTTCTTGGTAAACATATCCACCTTGGCGTTGGACTACCTTCAACTCCAGTCTATCGAGTTCTTCTTTTCCTTGAGTTAATCCTGCAGTGACTGTTTGTCCTGGAGAGAGTGGACCAACGCCTGATGGTGTACCCGTGAGCAAAACATCACCTTCCTTGAAAGTGAAATTTTAGTGACGATCAGCTGACAACAACTCTTTACCCACCTCAAGACGCATGATAGATGATACGTGTTGAATGAGTCTTGGAATACGGAAGATCATGTCTGATGTTGTTCCCATCTGTCTGATAGTCTCGTCGGCCTATCGATTGTTAGCTAAATAGTATTCAACTGTTTACACCCACTTTTAACCATAATCCAAGTTGATGTGGGTCTACGACCTTATCCTTTGGAATGAAGTCTCTATGGGGCTGTAAGATTATTGATAAGCCTGCTATCAAGCTATACGGACCCAATTGGGGTGAAAGTGTCGAAACCCTTCAAAGTTGACCAAGGTAAACCTTTCTTCTTGATAACGTCTTGGATGTTTCTAGCTGTCATATCGATACCGAGTGCTTAAAGCTTATTTAGATCTAGCTAGTTGTGGTAGGTTAACATACAGTAACCAGCGATATGTGAGAGCGCGTCATTTTGGCTAATGTCTCTTCCAGTTTGTCCGATAACAACACCAAGTTCGACTATCCATTTCGTTAGATTCGTAACAATTGATAAGAGAAGCTAACCTTCATGATGAGCTATTACACCGTTTGGTATCTCAATATTACCCCCGGTGCGTACAAATGAGCTTGTAGGCTTTAAGAAGAAGAATGGCTCTTTTGGTATAGCATTTTGAAGCTCTATATCCTATTAGATGGCAGACATTTCAGCTGTGGTAAATACCTTTAGCATGCTCAGAGTAGTTGCGCCCTATAGCTACAATCTTGCGTGCGGTTGAATGGAATCTAGATGCCATATTTTGATTGTATATAAAGAAGATATCTTCTGACTTATATCCGCATCTCAGCGGTATTAATCGGTAAATAAGAGATCATAAGAGATTGTAGTGATGTTAAATATAATACAGACGTCTAGAAGTTATATCTCCGCTCTAAACTGCTCATATAGAGCACATCGCTAGTACAAATTTTAGCTGGCGATCTATCCAATCGGATCGATAGCGATAAATAATAGTATAAGAATACTTTCAAAGGTATAAAATAAAGTATATATTTCTATAATTTAGTCGGTTAGATATCATTTTTGCGAGTCGTTGGAGCGATTGAAATTTTCAGACTTTGATCTGCGTCTTTAGCATCGACTACCATCTCCATATCCCAGCCAGGAGATAAAGAGTGTTAGTATATGCTTTATCTCCGTTATAAATATCTAATATATCCCACAGCGCTTTAGAGACACAGTCAACCAATTCAGACACACACTTTTGACTCTAGTTTTTGAGTCAATACAGCAAAACTCTTAGTTTATCTCCACTTAGTCGGAATTCGATCTCCCTCGCCACACGCTTTAGGCCTCACGGTATGTTCTATACTCTTCCTTGTGCCACATCCGCTCATGCGCCCTCGATAGTTCACTGGCTGGGTATCTTTTAAACCTCCTTGATTTCCCTGTCAACAGAGCTCAAGTAGATTAACTTTCGACTACTTTTTGCTGCCGCCTCACACACTCAAGCGTCAGCACTCAGTTTTACACAAAAAAAACCCTTGATTTGAAATCCTCGCTAAAAGGGAGCGGGGATATATTACACGACTGACGGCCACTATTAGCGAGAGGCCAACTAGGCACTTCTCGCGTTCAACGGCTATTTCTTCAAAGTCAAAGAGCGATTCAATGCAATTCTTCGAAACTACCAAATCTCAATCGAACATCATTATGCACAGCAACCTTCCAACCCCTCCACCATCACACTCTACTAGTCCAGCACCATCAGATAGACAAAAATGCGTTTACGAATGCTTACCAAATCTTTATCACGGTTCAACTGAATCTCAACTAGCTAAAAACGTCAAAATTTTTAACAGCCAACCTGATTTCGCAGAGGAACACCCCTTCTTCGTCGCTGATCTTTCCTCGGTTTATAAGCAACATATTAGATGGAAGACAGAGTTACCACGTATCGAGCCTTTCTTTGCAGTGAAGTGCAACCCAGATCCCTACGTAATTAGGTTATTAGCTGGTTTGGGTTTGGGTTTCGATTGCGCATCACAAACGGAAATCAACACCATCCTCTCCTTACCTACAAATTGTCCTGCTACAGAAAACCCATCAAATAATATCATTTTCGCAAACCCATGTAAAGCTGCCTCAATGATTAAGTTTGCGCGTGGTAATCAAGTTAAAATGATGACATTTGACAACACCGATGAACTTCACAAGATCGCAAGACTTTATCCAGATGCTCAGTTAATCATTAGAATCTTAACGGATGATTCAAAGAGTGTATGTAGATTCGGTATCAAATTTGGTGCCCCACTTGATGCGGTTCCACATCTCTTGAAGACCGCGAAAGATCTCTGTTTGAATGTTATCGGTGTTAGCTTCCACGTTGGTTCTGGCTGTTATGATCCTCAATCTTACGTAGATGCAATTGAGCGTTCTAAGAAGACATTCGAGGTTGGCGAATCTCTCGGCTTCAAGTTTAATTTACTTGACGTTGGCGGTGGATTCGGTCATGACAACTTTGAACTTCTTGCAAGATCATTAGGACCTGCAGTTGATGCACACTTCCCAGTTGAAACTGGCGTTCGTGTCATTGCTGAACCTGGTAGATTCTACGTTCATGACGCTTTCACTTTAGCGACCAATATAATTGCGAAGAGAGGATCAGATGATGATATCAATCAGGATTTGGATGATCAATCACCAAAAGTTATGTTTTATCAAAATGATGGTGTTTACGGTGCATTCAATTGCGTTATGTTTGATCATGCTGAACCAAAGGCGAGAACATTAACAGTTCAATCAGAGTTAACTTTAGATGATCCGTTATTAAATGAAAAGATGGTTAAAAATGAGGAAATCTCATGCTCAATTTGGGGACCAACATGCGATAGCTTAGATTGCGTTATGAAGAACCACAAATTATCGAAAGGGTTACAAGTTGGTGATTGGTTGAGATGGGATCAAATGGGGGCTTACACAATTTGTGCTGCGTCAACATTCAATGGTTTCAGAAAAGCTGACGTCCATTATACCTCTGGAGCTGATTCAGAGGAATCACATCAAGTTAGAAAACTTTTACAACAAACTGCACCTGATTTACGAGGATTAATTATGTACCCATAAATTGATTTAATATCTTAATAAATTGTTTCTGTTATCTTAAAACTCTACTATGAGGAGGTCTGTAACAGACGGACCTCAAAAGCAACAGAAACGTACTAGCATTTTAACTAAAAGGCTAACTTTCAATAATCCAAAAGCAGCTAGGGACGCCGTCGATGATTGGTCGAGTGTGAAGAGACCGGCTCTCAAAGATGATGACAAAACTGAGAAAGATGATTGGATTTCTATAGATACGAAGAGGAATATAATTAAATGCGCTATCGCTTACACTATCGCAACTTTATTCACTTTTAATCCAACTTTGAATAGCTTCATAAGTGCATTAGAGTTTAAGCAAAAATCTCAGCTATGGAAAGTAGCGGTTAACACCCATACTATAGCATCAGTCACTGTTTGGTTTAATCCTGCACGTAGCCGTGGATCAATGTTGCAAGCTATCGCTTTCGCTGCAGTATCACTCGTTTTCGTCACTTGCGTATCTTCATTAGTTACTCTTATATTGACGCTTATCGATTTTAACCCGGATGATACGAATTGGAAAGCTGACCTCGACGGTTTCATCGTCGCCTTCATTTTTATAGGTGTAGTTTCATCTATTGCTGCATTCTCGAGATTGAAAATGGCTAATCAAACGTTCAATTCAGCAGCCACAATGTCTTGTATTGTTTTCTATTCTGTCGTTTTACGCAATGGTGGTATAGCCAGATTAGTGCAGTATTTGGCTATGGCTATAATTGGGATAATTATAACTTCATCAGTTTGTTTACTCATCTGGCCAAAAAGTTCAACCAGTGCATTAAGGAAAGATCTCAGTAGTAGTTTGAATAGTTTCGGTATGCTGCTTGAGACACTCTACTGTAACTTTACGCTAGAGCACGATAAGATTTTAGACAAGGATTCATTCGATAGAGCTGTCAAAGACCATGACGAGGCTTTCGTTACTCTCCAAGCTGAACTCCCGAATGCTCTCCGCGAGAGGTGGTTAAGAGATAAACGCGTTAATAATAGCCAAATAAGGCAGACATACAAGCATACCGTCGAGGCTATTGAACGCTTAGCCCAACATTTAACGGGGTCAGTTGTTCTTTTATTGGTTGATTATCTAACACAGCATCAGATTGAGAAGTTGTCTTAATATGCGCGATGATATGATACTCAAGGATGATTCTTTCAAGAAGGCATTTCAAATGAGTGTAGATATAGCAAGCAAACCGATGTATGAGTTAACAGTAGGTTTTATTCAAGATTTTATTGGTTTTATTTTAACAACTCACCAGGAAACAATCGTGCATGTTCTCAGGGAATCTAGTTTGGTTTTTGAAAGAGATTCAGATCCAACCTTGCTCACTGAAACTCGCCGATCGATGTTGATTGCAAGCGAAAGACTGCAGAGAGCGATTAGAAAGTTTGACATCTCCTCAGGGATTGTCTTAGAATCCTCCCAACCGGATGCACGGATTGATGCCAAGTCATTTCAAGAACCATCACTTATTACGCAATTCTACTTGTTTAATTTGCGTGAACTTGCTAGTGAACTCTACCATTTGATTTTACTAGTGGATGAAATCAGTGAGCATGATCTAAAGCACGTCTTTAATAGCAGCTCAAGGAATTCCAACATCCTTGATGAAGATTATCAAAATAACGCTGAAGATGATTTATTCGACGAGAGTAGTTCTTACTTTAGTAGCAAACCACGCCGTCCACCTTTATTACGTAGGAGAATGAAGAAGACTCTGTCAAAGCTAATCCCAATTGATCCAAGCGAGTATAAAGTTAATGACCAAGCAAGACGGTGGAGAGCTAGTAAAATTATTGAAGAAGAACATCAGTTTACGGTATATGAGAGGTTTAGTCAGATTCTTTGGGAGGTTCTTACATTTTTCGAGAGGAAGGATGTAAAATTTGCTATTAGGACTGGTGGAGCGTTGGCTATACTCTCTATGCCATCCTATATTTCATACCTTAGACCACTAGCTTTGAATTTGAAGTTAGAGTGGGCGCTCATAAGTTGCTTTGCTTCTTTGTCCCCTACAGTGGGTCAAACTAACTTTATGAGGTGAGATAGTGTCAATTTCAAAGGTAATACAAATACTGACACTACTTAAGTATCCAACGTATACTTGGTACGATAGTCGGTGCAGCAGTAGCCGTAGTAGCGTTTGCAGGTTTAGGCCATTCGTTATTTGGTGCTATTGGATTCCCAATATTAGGCTTCTTCTTCTCGCTTCCTTGCTTCTACATTGTTGTTGGTTCGACAAGGTACTCCTCCAGTGGGAGGTTTGTTCTTCAGTCGTATAACCTCGTCGCACTCTATGCTTTCAATCTGAGGGACCAGGATATACATTCATTCACAATCGCAGTCAAGCGCTCCACGGCAGTAACATGCGGTATTACGTTTAGTATGATTGTTTCGAGACTATGGTGGCCTCAAGAAGCCCGTAAAGAGCTGAGACGCGGACTAGGTGACCTCATTCTTGACCTTGGATATCTATACAATCGACACACATTAGCACAATCAGTGCCGCCTCTTCCAACAACACTCAGTCCCGTTTCTGTTGATTCGTTTGATGCTGCATCTGACGTAGAAAGGGCGTCCGAAACCACACACTTGCTGAGTCCTCAGAGGACACTTATGGGCGAACAAAGAGAGGAACAGTTGAGTAAGGAATTTATGTCAATGTGAGTGTTCTTACTTGAAAAATTGATTTGCTAATTGGTAAATAGGGAGTTACACATCCAAATACACCTCATTAAACTCCGTAATTTACTCTCCCAAACAAAAAATGAGCCAAGGATGAGAGGACCCTTCCCTGTGAAGAAGTATGCCGATTTACTAGGTAGTTGTCAGCGTATACTCGAAGTAATGCACATTTTAGGCATGGTCAGTCAACCTCAAAACACTTATGCTAGACAATTCATTGATCAGTTTAAAGTCGAAAGGAGGGAATTGGTTGGTAATGTTTTGCTATTTTTTAGCGTAATTGCTAGTTCATTCCATTCGAAATCACCACTTCCACCATATTTACCGCCAGCTAATAAAGCTAGACAGAACCTTATGGATAAAATACAGTCGGTTAGTTGTACTGACACTAGACCTTCAACTTCCACAAAAGATACAAATTATTTGGAAATGCAATCAAGTACTTCTCATCTATTAGTTTTCGCGTATGCATTATGTATGCGTTCATTGATCAATGAATTGGAAACATTAGGTGTACAATTGCAAGCTACTTTTGGTGTTATTGGAAACACTGACTCGGGTGTTGTAGAGTTTGGTAGGTTATAACTAGAAAGAAAGTATCAAATTCTAACAATTTTACCAGAGAGGATGTTTGCTGATTAAAATAGTTAAGAATTACTTCAATATTAATACAACTCTAAGAGTAATATACCCCTTGCATTAATAATGTACGAATTTCAACCTTAATTTAAGCAAAATCACGCACAAGAATAAGCATTTCAAATTTAAAATATTTTTATCATTAATTCATTAGTTATTGGATAGAGCCCAATCAACTGCTTTTAAAACATTATCTACGATTATACTAGGTTCATGTTTTGGTATACCATGAGTATATACACCCGTTCTCACGAGTGCTGACTGCCAACCGAATAAATTTGCACCTTGAATATCTGAATCAGGGTTATCACCAACCATTATAACTCTTGGTTTCTCAGTTATGTTTGTCTTACTCTTTAACAACTGTTGAAGTAAATTATCTGCATATTCATAGGTTATAGCATGTGGTTTTCCATATTGATAATATTTGAGCTCAATTTCAGGGCTTCTAATCATGTGTACTGTCTTGAGAGCTTCTATGAACATACCTTGACCGTGTCTCGGTTGAGGGTATTCCCTGTATTATTCATTATGAGTTATATGATGAATGAGATAAACGATAACTAACGTAGTCCAAATTAAATCAGGATTCGAAAAGTGTAGTTCGACGCCTTGCTTCCCTTGATTGTTTTCTGTACCAAGCAATCCATCCTTACTGCGAAGAAGATCACAAATGATCTATTATTTTATTAAAACAGTGATGTGTAATACATTATGCTACTTACTTGAATATCAAGACCATGGTCAGCGCTATCTTTGAATACTAAGACTGCTGAGAATGGTACTTTCGCAAAGTCAACATGCTTGCGTTGATAAGTGTGAGGTTGTGCCATTGCATCCTGTGGTGCAGGTGGAGAAGCAAATGGGTAGATACTAAACAACGTTAGGGACTTTTCAATGAGGGGTAATGAAGTCAGCCTTACAACTTATTCCAGCTGAGTATGTCTGCTGGTACGTATACATTCTTGAATCCGTATGATTCGGCGATTTCACGACACTTTTGGCCATGCTCATCACCACCAATGACAAGAATATTGTCATTTTTTAAACGTTCAGAGAGTGGTTTCATCACCGTGTGAGAAAGCACTATCTGTGATTCGTCTACGTGTATATCGAAATCCTTTGATAAAGCTTTACATCTATCACTTTCTTTTGTACCACCGCCATTTGTAATAAAAATATAAGGAATATTAAGTGAATCTAATTTCTTTAATGCGTGTTTTGCCTCCGGGATAGCGAAAGAACCATGTTTGAGAACACCATCAATGTCAAACGCAAAAGCGAGTGGACGTGCGGCTGATTACATATTAGATGGAGAATATGAGAGCATTTTCTACTTACTGGAGTATAATCTTATGCTGTTACTTATTCTTAACGCCCTCGTGAACATCATCGTGGGAGATAAAGAGTGAAGTATGATGTAATAAGGAGATGAATATAATTTATATATAAATAACTTTAAATGAATTCATACAAATGGGCATAACGTCTAAATAAGAATCGTTCAGTCAAGTCAGACAGCGGTGTGGTAACTCACCGTTA
Source organism: Wallemia mellicola CBS 633.66 (assembly GCF_000263375.1). Taxonomy (NCBI): domain Eukaryota; kingdom Fungi; phylum Basidiomycota; class Wallemiomycetes; order Wallemiales; family Wallemiaceae; genus Wallemia; species Wallemia mellicola. The sequence continues at coordinate 234,745 of NW_006531970.1, forward strand.
GTTCAAAACCAAGCAGATAATAAATAGTTGATATAATATTAGAAGCATCTTCAAGAGATCTAAATCTAGGGTCAGCACAACTCTTAACGACGAGCAGTAAAACAGCGCTCGCCCTAAGTAAACAAAAGATTGACCTCTTGTAGAACATCTTCCTCAAGTGGCATTTGCTTTAATTTGAGTTTAGCCGTTGCAGCGTACTTCTTCTCAATCTTAAATGAAATTTATTAGAAATCGTTAATTACGTCATAATATAAGCATAGCCAGGCTTTATTCAGATCTGAAAAAAGATCTAGGAGGTGTAGGAGGTGCGAATGCTTTATAGACCTCCGAAGGATCCGCAGGTCCAGAAGGTCTACGCGCATGAGAACGTGCGGCTATAGCAGATGCTATCGCGTTCTCTTTCTCCCTCCTTCTTGCTTCCTCCTTTGCGAACTGAGCGTTGGATGCTTCATCGGAACGTACCTGTTCCTTTAAAGAATCTTTGATACCAAAGTTCTTTCCTTGTGGCATGAACGACTTTTCTGCCTTCTTCTCTGGTCCTAGTCTGTTTGTTAGTATTCGGGGAAATGGTCAAGCGTAGAGTGACTAACTGTTTAATGCAAATGCCACTACACCAGTTGCCATGAGTAGCATGCCAATAGCCAATCCCTGTTAATTTACAGCGTGAGAACTACATTCCTAAAGTGGCACTAAACACTTACTGGTGAGTTTTGGCCATTCTTGAGATTCTTTGGTTGAAAGCTTGCCATTTTTATTATCTTGTTCGTTGTTATTTTAGAAGCTGCCGTCTCGATTAAGAATCCGAAAGTGTATCAGATGACGATATCACATGAGCATTGTCTCATCCAATCAAGAAATTTATTAAAAGAGAACAATTAAAGTGTAAATTTAGACTTTTGATATTTAGTTTTCTTTGAAGCTGCGTCATCAACGAACCAGTAGACCTTTCCTGGTGGTGCTGGTCTAACTCTAGCGCAAGGTAAATCACCGGATGGATTGTCCAAGATTTGCTCAAGTGTATCTTGTTTACCTTCACCAGCAGCAATGAATGCAACGCGGTCTAGCATTATTTGTCAGTAATTTATTCCATAATTTCTTATATTAAACTCACAAGCGTGATTAATAACTGGGAAAGTTAATGTAATTCTAACTGGTGGTGGTTTAGGTGAATCATATACGTAAGCAATCCAACGCTCAGATTCTTTTGAAACTGGATGTCCAGGGAACAATGAGCCTGTGTGTCCATCTGGGCCCATACCTAACAGAATCAAATCAAAAGTAGGGAAACGTGCAGCTTCACGTGCAGCGAATGCGTTAACGAGCTTCTTCTCATATTCATCTGCTACGTCTTCCAAAATATCTTGTAAATCCTCGTTTGATTCAATTTCCTTGGCAGATGGTGCGCTATCTGGGTGGAACTTCTTGATAGCTTCATGGTCTGGGTTGAGTGCATGGATTTGTGAAATATTTACCGGTGTCTTTGAGAACAATTCCTCGTAAATAGCCTTAAAGTTTGATTCTGGATGGTCGAGTGGGACGACACGTTCGTCTGCAAGGAATACTTCCCTATTGAGGAAACAATAAGTTTATATAAGTAATAGTTATTGATATACTCACCATTTATCCCACTTAACGTCGTCTCTCTTGAGCAAACCAGTAAGGTTCTTTGGCATAGAGCCTCCTGATAAAGCGATAGTGAACTTGTCCCTCTTCTCAATAGCTTCATTTTGTGCTTTAACTACGAATTTAGCGACAGCTTCGATTAATTCCTATATAATTCGTCAGAATCCTATTTAGCTATAGCAGTGATACCGACATTGGAGTCAGCTAAGCTGTGGAGCACAGGTGGATGTGGTGTTTGTAATGGAACTGTATTCGTTAATAGACATTCATATCACTATTTTCTCACATACGAGATGTCATTATTTGGAGATGATGCACTCGGACAGGATGTAATCATAGAATCTCATAAATGAAAATTTAAATGTTTGAATAATTGAAAAATATACATAATCATAGCATTATATATATACCCACATTTCCACTATAACTCTTCCGTATTTTCACCGGCGTTTACAGTTAATCCGTTGATAATTAGCTGGATAGAAGGGTATATTATATGTAAAAATATCGTGTACATTTACTCAGATCATACACTCTATAAAATCACACTCATTTTTTTTTCTCCTCTTAAAACCGGCGGATTGTCTTCTTTCATCCTTGGACAAAATAATGAGCTAAATAATCACCAATTAACCGAAAAAAACGGTAAATTGGTTTCATGACTAGCTTAGATTGACGGCTGTATTTCGCTAGCGTGCTAAGCTCGAGGGCTATGAAGCGACACTGATAGTAATCAGCTCTACAGACATTTTTTCATTTCACTTGTTCTATGCATTAATTTAACAATTATTTATTTAAACTATGTAAAGAAAGCCACTAGCGTGCACTTCTCATCATACCCCGCTGCTGTGCGGAAATTTACTACACCACCAGCAACTGATGACAACGCGTGTCCATAGAAATATGCACCTTCTGACATTATAACTTGATCAAGTAAAGCTAGCACATCTGTGAATAATCCCATTGGTCCAATCTCGTCTCTGTCCGTTGGTGTCAGTATATCGGACAAGAGTACACCACCTTGGGATCTCAGATACTCTAAATTAGTAGTATTGCGCTCGTCAGTACCTATGTAGAAGTGGTCTCCTTTTTTAGGTAATCCGGGCAATGTATCCTCGCCAGGTATTTTGTGAAGGTATTTTGGCTTCTTATTGATAACATCAATACCACTATCCAAGTGATTCATAATTCTAGCAAGATGGTCTTTGAAGTTTGCCTCCATTGCCCATCCGTGGCTTTCAAAGTCACCCCTACGCATATGTGCAGAACTAATAACATGTCAGTCAAACATAAGGTAACTTCGATGAACATACGCCCAAGCTCTTCCTTGATTCATCTCGCGCATACGTGCATCAACAATTGTAGCTACTTGATATATTCTAGGCAATGGCTTCAGGTACTCCAAAATAATCTCTTTGAAGTTGTCTCTGGCTTCTGGAGTGGTGAATCTTAAAGATCCAGCACGTCTGTAAAGATGTATTTCACCCTTTACGTGAAATAATTTAGACTTCACGTTGTACCCATCTTCATATAAACCGCGAAGAGATGATTCTTTAGCTACTTGAGTGATAGGATTGATAGGACTCTTGAGGAAATCCATACCCTGAATTTGATCATAGGTATAGAGTAGACGATAACCGAGAGCAGCAAGTGCACCTGTACTATCTTCCGGCATCTTGAACCCACGCGCTTGTAAAGCGACACGGAGATATGGCCAATCGATCAGGACTTCTTCACCGAAGATCTCTTCAACATCTGCTGCAGTAAGACCAACTGGTACTGCTTTTGGATCTGCTTCTGGTTTCTCGCCGACGATATCCACCCTGACGATATTTGGAGGATCCCATTGACTTGGTTGTAAAATTAGTATTAGATAACATTTGTATATATACTCACTCGTTTTCTATAGCATGGTATTTGTTACCATTGTTGTAATGTTGTTGCCATTGACCATTCGTTGCTTTAGTGTAATCTTAAGCATACAGTAAAGATTGTCGTTAGTATACTCACCCATTACATCAGCACTAAGGCCTTCAAGATCAAAGTATTCATCAAGTGTCATGAAATTTTTGTAAGTTTCTGAGAGATGATCCAAATCGACCATAACCTTCGATATTTTGTCAGATAAGATTAAATATCACTCAATTTATACGCACTCCAAGTGGTATCTTCCAACCTTGTTGCTCTGATTCAGGGAGATCATTCCATTCAGGGTCACCAGTAGCTTTACCACGATTTACCTGCTCTGCGAAAGCACCACAGGTAGCTTGATCGAACTCGCAAGCACGTGCATAAACGTAACCTGGTAATATAGCTGTTCTGTTGAGTATTTGAGCATGTAATAGACTACTTTCAATGATGTATCTAAATGATCGTCAATATCTAAACAACGCTGAGTATATATAATCACCTTATATTGTTCCAGCCTAACCAGACACTGAAATCTCTAATGAAGTAACCATTTGTGCTCTGAACGAGATCTTTGAGGTCCTGCTTAGATTTGTTCTTAGAATGACCCGGTACGAATGACATAGGGTCACTTGAGAGATTCTCATTATCGAGTATAGCCTTTGAAGGGCCTGAAACATCACTTCTATTACTCTTGAAATCTGTTGCTAATGTGTAGGCGATGTGAATAATGAATCCAAATACGAAAGACAATCTAAAGTGCGGAGTTTAGAGGTATGGCTATTGTAACAACACTTTACACACCCTACGAAAATCAATGCCTTACGCTTATTACCCCATGGTTTCTTAGATGCTGCTGCAGTACCAGATAAGGGAGAATAACCATCACTCCTAGTGCCATTCAAAGGTGTACGTGATGATGAGTTTGGAAGCATTGCGTATTCCTCTCCAGCTTCTTCATCCTGTTGCTCGTAGTTGTTCAGATTTACTGTCGACCTTGACGCCATCTTGTTATCGAAGTCGCAGTACAAGGGTCTATGACACGCTGGAGGGTATTTTCGGATAGTTTCAAAATAAGTTATTGTAATAACATAGCAATTCCTATCTATACATCTTTATAGTAGCTACAAATTATGTCTTCTCTGCCTTGACAAGCAGGAACGACATGTGTTCTTATAGTCTAGATATGCTTTAATTAAAGTGTTAGTTATGTAGACTCAGTCATTCAATGAGCACATTCTGGTTAGCTGATACCCACTCCAAAAGCTCAAACACAAACTCGGGAATGTCGAACTAAAAGCAAGAATGCAATCTACTTAAAAACGGAACGATTTTCATTATCTTAACATCAAACTCAACAAACTCAAGTTATAAATGTACAAGACCGCTCTCCTTACTCTCGCAGCTACCGCTTCTCTTGTCGTTGCAGACGACTTCAAGAGAACTGACGGCAAAGGTTCATGTAACGTCGGTGATGTCAAAGTGAGTGTCAACCTATAGATTATAAGCTATACTAATGTCTTCTGATAGTGCTGGTAGGCCCTTTCTATAAAATATCGCGTGTTTTACTAATCTCATACACAAGCAACATCCTCAAGGATTACGAAGAAGCAACAGCTGAAGAGAAGGACTTGATTGGACTCAAGTGAGTTGTATGTCTTCTTTTTACATAGGTATTGATATCTCTTCCAGCGATGTCGTCGGTCAACTTGGTATTGAATGTTCACAAATTCCAATCATCGGTGTTGCTTTGCAAGATATGTGCAAGGTTACCCCAGTTTGTTGCGAAAATGTAACTACTCTACTTCCTAATGTCTACGCCTCGCTAACACTCTACCTTAGGTTGAACAAAACGGTTTGATCAACCTTGGTTGCTCTGTAAGTAATAAATTTGTGCATAAAATAACATCTAACATCCATATCAGCCACTTTCACTTATCTAGAGTGTATTTTACCCCACCTTTATTACGTTGATACATTTTTGACTTGAGATAAGCTCAGGTTATTGAAATAAAACTTTCTTTGGAATATTATAAATATACTGTTCATTTTCTAACTGATAAAATCTATAACTGTTCTTATGTATGTGGGAAATTTCGAATAAGTTGAAAATTTTTACATAGCATCCAAAAATCGTTAAGAGGGATCGATCAAGCCCATTGTCCCAAGATAGACATGACCTGAATTTTTCAGCAAGTAAAAAAGCCACAGATATACTCACCATTGCACCTAAAAGCATTGACAAAATGGCACCAGCAGCTCTCTTATCTGAAGCATCAGCTAATCCACCGTCGCCCATGAAGAAATCTTTCGCTAAGAGATCAACCGTTGCTCCATAGATAAGCAGTCCAGCTGAAATGGAATCCAAGATACCAATCGCAAGAATCGTTGGTGGAGAGTTTGCATTAAAGAATGAGTAGCAAATGACACCCAATGCAATACCGAATGGTGTAATAAAGGAGTATACAGCTGTTTAAAGTAAGGTGTTGATCATTATAGTTGTAATTGGACTCACAACACATGAGTGTTAAGCGAAGGTATTTCTTGCTTGTGAACTTTACATCGGCAATACGCGTACCAATAGCGAAACCGTCACACATCTACCTTCTGTTAGCTTATAAAGACGACTAGGGAGATACATACTTGATGGAAGACAATCGCAATCAAGTAAGGGGCGAATCCTGCACCGGAAGTAACACCGAGACCTAATCCAACCATGACAGAGTGGAAACTAGACAGTTGTCAATTAAGGAGAGAGCTGATGGGTAAAACCTACACTATACCACCTTCAATGATGAGTACATCAAGATACTTCTCTCTATTTACTAGGGCCTCAACTTGATTAATCTTCTCCTGAATTTCATCGTGCATTTGAGGATCTTCAGGTGTACTCTCCTGTGATGCCTTTAGATCGTTGATCTGTGTAGCATCTACACCGGCCAGGAGTTTCATTTGTTTCTTGCGCTTTCTGAGTGTTCTAGCTACGGCCAAATCTATGACGAATATGACAAATAGAGAAGCCATAGCAATAGCAGGAGCTGTTGGATCGTAGGCTAAATCGATACAATCTGTCTCAAGCTGCTGGAACGCCTCAAAAAGCAAGTGTACGAAAGCCGTTGCAATAATTACACCTGTACCGAAATATCTTGAGCTGATAAATATTTAATAAGGGATAAGTTCGTAAGTAGGTCAACGCACATAAAGACAGCTTCATCCCATACCCTCTTTGCTCGTGTTCTTGTAGATGCCAAACCTTTCGTTAAAATCGGTAGAGTGATGCCTAATGCAGAAGATACTAATACAATGAAGATTGCCGCTATATGTAGACCTTTATCATACTCCTCTGATGGCTCAGAGGAGCAATCTTGTGATGGTCTTCCGTTGGTTCCGAGAACGGTAGGGATAAGAGAGAATGCTACGGTGGTATAGGTAGCAGCGCCTATACGTTTTGCTACGTTTGGGCACATATTGTCGGTTGTTTAAGGATGTCAGACCGTGACTGTGATAGTTCAAGAGGGTAGAGATGATGACAACTGGAGATGATGGTGGTAGATATAAATAGATACAGACAATAAATATATCTTACATATTTATATATATATAGCATCATACCCTTCATTAGTATATATAAGGAAAATCTCAATTATCTCATCTCGTTTATAAGCGGATAAAACGATCGCAGAAAGTAGCCGAGGTGGTAGACTATAGATTGATACTATAAGGGTGTAATAAGGGTATAATAAACATTATTGCTCTCATCTTTCCTGATATCAACACTCTTGGCATGCATGCACAAAAATAGCTAACTAAGTCTATTTATAAATAGTCGAAAGCGTAATGTTCACGTTTATTGTTATAATATTAAGTAAAACCTCTTATGAAAATCGTTATTTACTTTTTGAGACGTAACTAGAACGGTTTTGTTAGTTGATTATCGATATGCGGAGATTAAACACACCCTTGTCCAGTAGCGAGTGCTAATATTGTGACAGATGCAGCTGAAACAAACCTGCGATCCCAGCGTTCATTCCAGTGCTTGTAACCAAGGTAACCAGTCGCAGATAAGATGGATACGTTTACTAGGCGAGATCATCAGCGGGCGTACTCAAAGGTATAATCAACCTACCTAGCGAAAGTGCAAGCTGTTGTGTCTTACGGTCACCAGCAAAGTTCTTGACTCTCTAATATCACATATTAGACTAAAAGATGACGTAATAAGCATATCAACCCACTTGTACCAAACTGAGTCCAGCTTGCTCTGCCTTTTCAATCTTCTTCTCTGCCTTTGATTTAGGCTTTGATGGCTGTTTCTTCTCAGTTTGTCCTTTTCTTCTCTCCTCTTCTTGCTGTCTCTTTTCTGCAGCTTGAGCAGCTTGAGCACCTTCTGTGGATGGGTGGTCTTTGAAATCTTCAGTTTTTAGTATTTACTACGTCACGTGATAAAATCTACTAACCATGTTCAACGACGTTCACTTTAGCTGAGAGTTTGTCAATATATGGCTACATAATCAAAGGTGGTCTTACTGTCAATATCTGGTAGTCCAGCTTCTTCTGTGTGGTTCTGGCCTTCCAAGTAAACATTACTTGGCTTGACCTGTTCAGACTCTGGTGGTGCGTTGGTGGCAGCGATATTTGCGTATGACATCTATATTATATTAGAATAAGCTATTTGTTTATTATTTATTACCCACTCTGATGACTGTTCTTAAAGAAGTTGTGGAAACCCGGTGAGGAGTGCATTACAACGTCATCTCCACCAACCATATGGATTTTTTCGGAGCGTCTATATAATCATTTATCAAGATGGTTACATTTTCTATAGTTTATATGCTATCTATTTCTTTCCATCATTGCATCATGATCCATATCCAGTTCAACTATTTCAGTGATAATATATATGCTTATAATCTACAATTACTTCATCGACACGCCAATATCACCCGCTCCCCAATTTCCTACTGCTCTCATACGCTCAACGCCGCCTTTCATTATGAGTTCTGCGTCTTCTCCACCAAGCAAGCCAGCTAGCATTTCCCATGGATCGCGTCCACCTCCCCAGCGAAGTACTTCATCGCGTAATCTCTGACCTGATTCTCCACTCAATGGGTCATGAGAGAGTACGTCTTTGTACACTTTTGATGCGAGTGCTCTATCAAATAGGTATGAGTAGTATGTTGCACCATAGCCACTGCATTAAAGGTTAGTCTGGCATAACTGAGATAAGATCCACATACAAGAGATGTCCGAATTGTACTTGCCAAGCATTTCCCTTGATTGGTGGTAAGACACCATGTTGAGATTGAACATTATACCACATATCTGTCGTCCAGCCTAGTTTACCATTCAAAGGAGCTTGTTGAGAATGGTAAGCTTGATCTATCAAGGCCATTAAGAGCTGGCCGTGAGTTTCAAGTGCGGGTAAGGCGTTCAATTGGTCTAAATGCGCTTTCACTAGTTCTGGCGACAAGCTCTTACCTTTCTTCCAATGTCTACCAACTACAGATTGGATTTTAGGATTTGCGAGTATGTGTTCCATCAGAATTGATGGTAATTCGACGAAATCAGTTGCACATCTCGTACCAGAGCAGTTTTGGTACTCTGTTCTACCAATCATGGAATGAATAGCATGTCCCATTTCATGGAAAATAGTCTCTACTTCTTGCCAATTGAGTAATGTTGGTTGATTAGCCGTTGGCTTATCAAAAGTACATGCTAATACGACAATAGGTAATTGAAATCGACCAGCTTGATTACTAATAACCGAGCCTGCTGCTCTTCTATCATCTTCCCCAGGAACAAAGTCATCATCGTCAACTCTTCTCGAGCATTGTACGGTATAATGAGCAGCAGTACCTTGCTTTGGATGTCTTGCGAACAGATCTGCGTAAATGGTACCAACAATTGCATTAGAGGAGTTGTCGTATACATCTAACCTCCTCACACTTGGATCCCAGACTTCTCCTGCTTCAACTTCACGAGGTACAAACTTAATACCGTAAAGATGTTCCAATACAGTGCTTAATCCATGTATGACATTACCCAATGATAAATATGGTGCAAGTGGTTCTAATGATGAGTTAGCGCCTACACTATTAGCACGTAATTGCAGGAAGAATTCCCTATCCGATGCTTTAATTGATGGTGTGGAAGGTAAGCCGAGAGTATGTTGAGCAGTTGTAGCCAATTTGTTGATGTCTTGACCAGCAAATGGTTTATTGACATTTACAAGTGACTCCAAGAAGGCCATAACTTGGTTAGGATCGTCGACCATCTTATCTGAAAGTGCGACATGAGAATAAGTTGGATAATTGATAAGCTTAGCAATGTCAGCACGTGATTCCATTAGCTTTTCTAGCGTTTCGACTTCTTCTTCACTTGCTGCGTTCGATGCTACGTGTATTTTGAGTCGTGCATCAGGGGAAGGTGAGAACCTAAGCAGAACTTGGGCTTCCCAACCATGAGCATCCATTGTCCTGTTGCCTTTCCTATCTGGTGCTGGTAAAGTTCTTAAAAACTCAGTAGGAATACCTGTGAGGTCAGCTGGTGATAGTGTAACCCTCCTTGCTGGACTATCTTGACCTTGATTCATCAAGAATTTCCTTCCTAACAATAAAGACTCCGATGAAAGCTCGACAAATCTCCTTCTGGATGTATCTGAAAGGTGAATACCTGATTTCTCAAAGTCTCGCAAGAACATGAGTGCTACCTGCTTAGCAGAGTAGTCTAAATCGATAGTAGGACTGTGTACAGTCTCTTTGAGTGCCTGTATTATATTAGGTATTAATTTGCGCCACCTTCTATACTCACTTGGTATAATCCAACATGTGTATTGAGTTCGTTCATGTATTCACAAAGTCTATCATAGGTTTCATCCGCTGCTTGGACCCATCTGGTATCTGGGTGTACGTTCCTCACTAACTCTGCCAAATCTATAACCCTACACAATCCATCTGATAGCCTATCTAAGTTCTTAACGACTTTGCGCATTTCTGACACGCCATTAGATGGTGCTTTTACTATTCTATCAACTAATGCGCTAGAGTGTTCAATCGTACGGTCACTGATCGGTACAAACGACTCTGGTGAAGTTAAGTTGCGAAAGCTGAATAAGCCACCAACAGTTGTTTGATTGAGTGGTTCTGGGTTATGCGGTCTATCGAAAGCCTCAACTAAACCGCTTGAGTAACATCTAGCACCTCTATACGGCCGTATAAACTGGGTTGATATCAACCTTCTGAAAGTCATCAAACAAGAGTTCATTTGGATAATACAAGGAATAAATAATTGGATAATCTTAAATATTTTACACATTCTTTTATGCTTCGTTTTTTACATCTCTTCTCCATTGATCAACCGAGTTCATCTTCTTTGTTTGTTTTTCCTCTATACCAACTGGCTGTGGCATAACTGGAGGGGTGGGTAGCGGCATTTGGGGTATTTGTTGTAGCTGCTGCATTTGAGCCATCATCATTGGGTCCATCCCCATACCCGGATACATGCTATATTGTGATGGGAAACCTCCCATTGGCACTGACATAGGAGTTGTCATAGGCATTTGGGGATATCCACCCATAGCAGCAGGATTCCAACTCATCGTCGATGCTGGATACCCATAACTCATCCTTGAATCAGCTGGATACATCATGCTATTGCGTTGTTGGAATGCTGCTGCTGATGATTTCATTCCAAGTGCTACATCGTCATCGTTATCACCATCTAAAGGTTGCTTATAGGTGCCTGCTTGTAGATGCTTCAACCCAAGAGGTATGTCATCGTCATCTTCCTCTTGTGCATTCGTCTCAGCATCTCCTGGAAGCTCTATTTGAATCTTTGGCATAAGTATTTTCTCACTTGGTGTCCTAGATTGTCTTACAAATGAAGATAACGGTCTCTCATCTTCACTATCGTCATCTTCGGCTTCTAATTGTGCATGTAATTCAGCGTCTTGTGATCTGGAGCGTATTATAGCTGAAATTGGTCTACCATCTTCGTAATCGTCTTCGCTGTCGTTTATGCTAGAATGAGATGGCTGCAGCAATTCAACTGGAGGAAGTGAACCATCTGGGGCTCGAGAAGATGAGGGTACTATTGATTTTCTAGGAGCGTGTCTCCATTCGTTGTTCCTCTTCGGTCTAGCGAACTGTTTAGGATCAAACTCATGCGATTGACGAGCAGAAGGTAATCCTGTAGAACCTGAATCAACAGATTCATCGTACCTATATCTTTATTAGAAGGCCATTAAATTGAAGAAATCACTCACCAGCTGCGTCCACCGACTAATGTTTCATTTGGTACAGGAGATGCGACTGCTTGAGAAGGCAATGTAATTTCTGCGTCTTCAATGCCATTTTTGGAATGGGCTGCATTTTCTTTGTTTGTCGCAGGTAAGTTGAGAGAAGAATTCTATTAATTGTTAGCAAAGATATTCTCTAACCTTTTTAAAATACCTACTTGTTCAACACTTTGTTTAGAGCCAGTGCTCTTCAAACCCATGATGGATTTCTTTTTATTCTTCTTCATGTGCTTTCTTTCTTGCCTCTCAGCTTCAATGCGTTGATTTCTTTCTGCATCGGCTCTCTCTGCAGCTTCAATTGCTTCAGCTTTAGCTAATTCGCGCTGCCAATGCTCATCAACACCAAATACAGATTGCATACGCGTGGTTGCATTAGTTATGCTTGATCTACCATCAGGTGTCATCATTTGTAGATGTTCATCGCCCCTGAAAACTCTTCTCTTATCCTTTTGAGCTTGCTTACGTGCATCAATATCATCCATCAAGCTTGAACCAAAGATTGTACCAGGTTGCATCTCTGACATTTCCATTTCGCGCATTTTCCTTGCTCTTACTATATATTTATCGTATTCATCTTCTAGCTTCTCGTCATAGAGTTGAGCTTGTTCACCTTCAGTTTGAGCAATTGGTAGACCAGCACTTGATCCAACATATGGTCCTTGGGCATGTGATGAGGCAGCTGTTGGAGCAAACACGCTCGCTCGTGAATTGCGATTTGTGAAAGACACACCCTGATCTGATTTGCCGTTGAGTGGTACGGCAAGTGATGCCCTATTCATAGCCAATGCGGTGTGTCTTTTGTGTGCTCTAGCTCGTTTCAATGCAAGTGGTAATGGTAGGCCAAGTTCGGTTGGCAGATGATGGAGATCTTGATCATCTCTATGGACGTTGATATCATCTATCGAACCTTGCAATGGTACAGGCATAACGAGTGTCTTTGGACGCAGAAGCGTACTTCTTGAGACTGTCTTGACTTCCTCATGCTTGGGTTCTGATGGCCGCAAATGAGGTGGTATATCGTTGTTATTGACATCCGTAGGCTGACTCTCCTCTGGTTTAGCATGATGAGCGTTTTTCGGATCAAATTTTGAGGTGAAATCAAATGGTGGTAAAGTGAAATCAGAGTTGGCCTCTCTGTAGAATCCAAGTGAAGACTGGGCCCGTCCTCTAGTAGGCTTGGCTGAGTCTGTACTGTTTTGTGCTTCCTTCGCTAGATCGACGGCAGAAGTGTCTCGGAAGAGGGAGTCGTTAGCGAGAGAACTATCATCACGGGTCTGTTCCCGTTGAGGGGATGTGTGATAGGCTACGGCGGTAATATCAGAAAGTTTTGCGGCATCTGAGAGTGTTCTATTCTTAGATGCACGAGCTTCACCTGGCGTTGGACGTAGAGGTGGAGGTGGTGGCAGATCAGCACTCGAACTTTTAACCAAAAAGCCATCTAGGCCCCAACTATCGAGGTTTATATCATCTTTAGGGATATCTGGCCGGTCTTCCACTTTTTGTTGTGTAGGGTATGACATATCAAAACCAGCTCGATATGCTTCAACGGATTTCGCGATGTCGATCTTTTTGGTAGCTGGAATAGAATTATCTGAAGATAGGCTTGTACGCTTAACTCTATCGCTCAGTTCGCCGATTTCGCTGTCAAACTTGGCGTATTTATTGATACCATCCTCAGCGGTTAAAGGCGCGGGTGCGAACAAAGCAGAATCTTTAGCTTTATTGCTACCGTCATATTCTAATAAGGCTGCTGCCAGTGCCAATCGATTGAACGACATCGACGTTTAAAATCAACGATTCGTTCAACCAAAACAGTCATCATGCCAGCGAAAACAAAAAGATACAAAGGTCCCTTGGATCTCAAACGATGGCATTGGTATACTTTCCTTACGTGAGTTCTTCGCTTATCTATTATAGGGGCGTTGCTCGCAGACGCCAACTAATATATAGAACGATATTGACATTACATTAGCTGGTTCGTCGCTCTTATATTCCCTCCGTTTGGTGCCCTCGTCAGATTTGGTAGGCTCCTCCATTGGCATTTATATGATCATTCTAACATTACACGGGCTTCGGCAAGGATTTCCTGATAACTTTCATACTCACACTACTCGGCTGGATACCTGGTTAGTCCTAGGCTATTGATTCCCTCTCGCCGCTCATCTAAATCACAGGTCAAATTTACAACTTTTACATACAGAACATTAGAGATAACAGAACGAAGGAGCGTACACCACAATTCGCCATAAGATATAAATTAGTAGACGTCGATAAATACAGGAAAAGACAGCAACGAAATGCTTGGAGACAACGATATGAAGTCGGAGGTATAGACTCCGAGGGTATTTTTGACTCCAGATCGAGCGTATCATCAGATAAAAGCGCAACATACTTCGAATTGCCTTTTAATACTGGTTCAGGTCCGATAAACAGTCAAAATTCTAGTTTCATAGACGACATACAACAAACTAGCAGATCTACAAATCGCAACAAGGGCTCCCTATTTAAGCGCACCTTTAGGAAGCGCAAAGATCCAAATCACAAGAAAGATCGCTGGGAGCGGACGCGTATATCACGTGAACAATCACACATGATGGTACCTGATAGTTTGGATGAATTAGAAGCTCCTGAAGAGCCTATAGGAATGTATAATACCGCGCACAATACTCATGATAAAGTTTCAATTCGTGACACCGCGTTATCAACTGATTTAAGACACGAGTAGGTTTATCTTGCGTTATCAAAGTTGTGCTAACATTCACAGATTTTAACCTCATTTCACGACACTTGTATTATTAAATGACATTAATTGGATTTGCATGAACATAATAATGTATGAATTAACCGTTGTTATATTGGCTTGGCTTACAAAGCAAAAATATTTAAGGTGATCATAATAACTAAAGTGAATAAGATATCCTATCGAAAAGAATGAAGTGTGAGATAGTGTCCATTTTTGTTGTCGTTAATTTAAAAAGAAATAGAGAGAAATCTAAACATAGCTGATATCACGTCTCCTGGTTGAGGACCTTCCGAAACAAATTCCTAGTAATGAAAGGACACTACCAACAATGAGGCATCCAGCAGCAGCAACACTCAACCATTCGGCGTTGTCAAGTTTTGAGTCAATTTGAGCTCCAGGAATGTCAAGTCTGTCATTCATGATATTCTGGAATACCTTGAAAAGCGCAACGTTGAGCGCTAAAGTGACAATACCGACTAAAGCGGTGAAACCTTCAAAGATGGTGAGGAAGATAGCAGTTATTCTGCCACCACGGATTGCCAGCAATCCAAAAAGACTGACGAGAAGGGACAACAAACCACATACTGGGTTCAAAACGAGTGCGTAGGTGATGTTCTCAACTGCCTTGTTGTCTATCGTGATATTAACACCTGGTAATTGATTGATTGGATCCTCCAATCTGTACCCAAGAGACTTATCTGAGCACTGATCATTGTAGCACCAGCCTAAAAATCCATATTTTATAGTACCTGGTGTAATGTTTATGTTTGCAACGTTCACGCTCGGAACTTGGATGCTGATAATCGTCAGAACGTGTTCTTGATTGATAGAAAGGGGAAGCTTACCTGAAGAAGTTAACTTTGTCCCATACTGGTGTTGATACCGTTATACTAGCATCAAATTAGCATGTGCTATCTAAAGCTGAAGTCTTGGCTTACAAGATATATAGCACCAGAGCGGCGAAGGCGAGGAAAACGGCTG
This sequence comes from Wallemia mellicola CBS 633.66, assembly GCF_000263375.1. NCBI lineage: Eukaryota > Fungi > Basidiomycota > Wallemiomycetes > Wallemiales > Wallemiaceae > Wallemia > Wallemia mellicola. Next base: position 250,293 of record NW_006531970.1, read on the forward strand.
GTATTGCTGCACGACCCATAGTTTATATTACAGTTTGTTGTTATTTGCTTTCACGTATTTGACAAGACGTCGTCGTCGTCAACTTAGAAAAGCGATGAGACACCACAGCTTATTTTTTATCGCAGCATCATCAAAAATTACTCCGATATAACTTTAATTTGAACATATTAGTCAATTTTATTAAATTATCTTACATTCATAGTTCTCTACTACTCCTGTTCAATGACTCCAATTAGCAGCACTACAATCAGCGATGCATTTCACAAATTAGACCCTAAGCCATCTACGGGGGGTTATCTACCTGATCTGCATTCATTCACAGGCTCTCAGACTCTCTCAGCGCCCGTATTTCCTATCAAATTCGTTTACAAAGATTCAGGGACAGCTCCACTTCGTCAACATTTCGTCGATCTGTGTCCAGAAGGTCATATATTACTCTTGTGTCCACCAGAAGACTCAACAAACGCCTGCTTTGGTGGCCTTCTTGCAACTGCCGCAGCTGCGCAATCCGTAGCAGGCGTAGTCGCGAATGGTCGTGTAAGAGATCTCGATGAATTAGAAGACAGCGGCCTTACAGTGAGTTCTGCCTTTCTTCTATTAAATATACACATATTAAATTATTTCAAGATTTTCGCCAAAGGTACCAGTGTCTGTGGCCAGGCACCTTTTCTGGCCCCTGTAAGTGCAGGCGAAACAGTCGAGATTACTCACCCTAATGGACACAAAATTACTATCAAGTCAGGTGATCAGCTCTTTGCTGATAGGAACGGTGTCATAGTTGTCGATTCTACTCGAATGAACGAAATTGAGGCTATAGCAGCCAAATCTGAACAAACCGATGAGCTTTGTAGACAAGCACTTGCAAAAGGTGACAGTGTCAAGGAAGTTTTTGCTAAGTATCGCGGAAAATGATTTTACGATGCGTGTATTACGAATTCATGAATGTTGTTATATTGATCTATATATATTCACTCATTTGCTAATAATAGAGTATTAATGTACATAAATAGCTGAGATACAAAGGTTTAGGTCTGAGATATAACGTAATTTGCTAGTTTGTTAACCATGACCCTGTCCAATCCGACAACAGATCCTTTCTCTTGCTGCTCTGGATCAAGAGCATGTTTGGCGAATGTTTCTAAATTGAGATTGTGCTCGTTACAAAGATGCAACAGACATATGAAACAGAAACTTGTGGAAAGGTCGTTAAGTTTTTCAGTTGGATAGCTACTCTTTAGGCCATCAATAACACTTGAAAACTTCTTTCCAACTTCCTTCTTTTCATCGTTATCTCCAGGTGCGACATTCTCCGCCTCGTCATCCCCATCAGGAGCTTCCAAGCTCTTCCAAATGTTGTCCTTCAAAGCTCTGACATCCACACGCTTGGCGCGCTTAGAGTAGTTAACAAATTCTGGTCTAACCTTGTTCAATTGTTGTAAATGTGTGGCAGCCAATGCGTCATCTTCATTCACATGCTCTGATTGATGACCTGGATCTAATTCACCGCTAACTAAATCATCACCCATATCTGGATCATCTTCTTGGAAGAACTGTGGATCAAGTGGTGCAGCTGGTGGTTGTTCACCATCATCGAATTCCAAACCCTCAGAAGCACCAGCCCAGAATGCAGCAGCATCAGCATTGTCATTGTTTTGATTACCCCCTGGAATAAGTTTGCTAGATTTCATTCTAAGTGAGACCTTTGGTTTTAAAAATAGCTTGAGTAATTGCTTTGAGTTAAAGTGAATATCATCTGGTAAAAGGAATTCACCATCACGATTCTTCTTTGGCATCATAATCGAAGCTGATCCTGCTCCTCTTGCTGTTGGTGGCATGAAGAGCGTCTTACTGTTAGATTTCGTTGGCTCATCAAAGTCAATCATAGGAATAGTTTTGTCCTCTTTACTCTTTTCTTTCTTTGGAGCTGAAGCCGCATCTCGTTTTACCGAACGACGAACACCCCAATGCTCAGGACCTGCCCAACCTTTCATCATGTTCTTATCAAAGTAGTCGAACATGCCTTCAGAATTGATAGGTATGGATGACATGACCATATTACCATCACCAGATGGATCAAATTGATCAATTGTGTGTACCTGTTGCTGTTGTTCCTCATTTTTGCTTAAAGAGTCAGGTATGTTCCAACCATCTTCGTCAACACCGCCAGCGTTGGCTGTGATAGTAGGGTTAACAGTCCAAGCTTCTTCGTCGATTTCGCCAACTTCGTCATTTGCCGCTGAGTCAAAGAAGTCGTCCATTTGTACATCTGCCATATCAGCTCCACCGCCGAAATCATCCTGGTCATCATGCTGGAATTCCATCTTTTCATCTTGAGGAGTAACTGGTCTCTCAAAAGGATTCTCAGTTAGGTCTTCATCCGTTGGATTTAACGAAAATTTGAATGTTGACAAAGAAGGGCAGATTTCCTTTTCATCTAGTTCTTGAATCGAAGATAAGAATTTTGCTAAAAATAATGTTATTAGGTGCTCAAGATGATATTGTGTACTCACATTGTAGTTCTTTAATGTCTATACGTGGATCTTGGTCAGTGCCTTGATATTCGTCTTCATCTTCAACCATGACAACATCCGATGAGTCAAAAATAACACGACCAACACCATCAACACCCAAGTGGTTCATCAGTAAGCCGCCAGCACCGCCTTCATCGAAATCAGCTGAGGTTTTTTTGAAAAGTGGGTCAACCGCCAGTTCTAATTCGAATTCTTTTGCTTTGATGGAGTTGAAATCTGAGACCAACGTCGATCCAGTACGTGGTGCCTAACGAGGAGTTAAATGAGATAATTCAATGTATTGTATTACTCACTCTTCTTTTCTTGCTAACTTTTTCGGTGACTTCTTCAGCATCACTTTCATCTTCATTATTCGCGGCTTCTTCGCGGTCATTTGTACCTTTGTAGTATTTCAAAATGTATCCAATTACTTATATGAGACGTACCACCTGCTGATAAACCGTTGATAAGCTTTCCAGCTTCAGTAGCTACACTATCAACTCTAGATGTCCAGATCTTAACACAACCATCTAAAGTGCAACTTGCTTTTTGAAAATTGATTGAATTCTGATTGTCGTCATTTCTCAAGAGAGACATATCAGCGAAATAATCGATTAAAGCGAAATTCCAAGTGTTTGCCGCGTTAATTTTCTATGATATTGTTAGTATTATACTATTGAATAAAAGTGCAAAGATACATTGTCCGTTGCCATTTTCATCCATTCTTCGAAATTTGTTGTCATAACATCTAAACTGAGAGCTGGAGTGTTGCCTGCAGGCTGAGGTGCGATAGTAGTGGCAAGTTTATGCCTAGCTACGCGTGAACCAACGTTCATATTCTTTGTTTTGTGCGATGGTGAGTTCTTATTGCTAGTATCGTCATCTGGATAGTGCGACTTTCGCCTTCTACGCTTCTCAGCAGCGTCATCATCACCTTCTGGATAATTTGATTGCCTTCTAGCTGCTGATGTTGCGGTAGCTACCAAAGATTTACGCGGTCTGACTAAAGACTGTCTAGGTTGTGAAGCCGGAGACTGACTATCATTTAAATGCGCTTTAAATTCACTCCTTTTATTTCTTTTTGATGGCCTCGGTGGTGATAAACTGCTGTCTGTATCTGAAGACATGATCGTTGAAATCCAAACGCGTTCGTTCAAGTCAATCAATCAACAGTTCAGATTCAAAATCAATGGATACAGTAAGTTTTATAATAAATATACAATAATTTACTAAGTTTTTAGGAAATGAAGGATTTTGACGATCTTGGTATGTTGATATAACCCTTCTTTATCTCATTTTGAACGTTATTCAGTCAATGATGACAAGTACGAAATGGGAACTGGACAGGAACTAGCTAGGGCTGAGCTGCAAGCTACAGAGGATATGTTTGAAAGGAGGAGAGTCCTCAGAACCCTCGCTGTACCCACAGACGACAACAAAGTTAGAGAGAGACTCAGAGCATTCGGTTTACCAATGACCCTATTCGGTGAAAGGGTGTGTTATCCCTATCAAAATGTATTCACATATTCACACGTTACAGCCAGAAGATAGGAGGAGTCGTTTGAAATCTATGATCGCTGATATGCAGGAAGAAGCTGGAGAGAAAGCCAAAATAGAAAGCGAGGACGAATCTGAAGTCTGTATTTACATTACACTGTGTTTCCTATCCTAACAATATTTAGGAAGAAGAGGAATTCTATACTGTTGGTTCACAAGAATTGCTGCAAACACGAAGGTTGCTAGCAGAATACTCCATCCCACGGTAAGTATCTTTGCTCACTATCTTGGTTACTCTCTGACAGTAGCAGAGCAAAAAGGAGAATAGAGAAAGAGCGTGACGATTGGGCAAAACCTCTAAAGTCAATTGTAGACGCGAGGAAACGTACATTTGAATACATCAAGGTATGTCATTTAACATCCTTGTATTACTTAACAACTTTAGTCTTTCAATGTACTCGGATCACAAGTTGGAGATAGTCGTCCTATCTCACAAGTCAAATTCTCCCCTGATAGTCAATTGTTAGCCACAGGAAGCTGGACCGGCAATATAAAGTTATGGGATATACCAAATTGCAACCACCAGATGACATTAAGAGGTATGTCTTACTGTCTTGCATTTATAACCACTAAACGCATTACATAGGGCACGATGGTTTGGTTGGTGGTGTTGATTGGCATCCTCAGGCTACCCTTAATCAGAGTAAATCCACTGTGAATTTGGCTTCTGGTTCACAAGATAGCACAGTTGCATTATGGTCATTAGAAAAGTAAGCAGCAGTTGAATAGATATAGAATTAATCTCTAAACCATCTATAAGGGATACACCATTAGCAACTTTAAAAGGTCACACTCATCAAGTAAGACGAGTCGCCTTCCATCCATCGGGAAGATACCTAGGTAGTGCATCCTTTGATGAAACATGGAGGCTCTGGGACGTTGAAACACAAGCTGAGTTGCAGTTGCAAGAAGGACATTCGAAAGAAGTATACGCTTTGGCGTTCCAGGATGATGGTGCATTGGTCGGCTCTGCCGGTATGGATGCTATTGGACGTGTTTGGGATCTCAGAACGGGTAGAACTGCGATGGTTTTGGATGGACATGCCGACAAGATTTTAGCATTGGACTTTTCGCCTAATGGGTTAGTTGATTACAACCATAATAGCTAGCATGTTCTTACTAAAGTCACAGCTATCAATGTGCGACAGGTTCTGGTGATGGTAAAATAATGATATGGGATTTGAGAGCTTTAAAATCGATATCAACCATGCCTGCGCATAACATATCAGTTGGTGATCTCAAGTTTTATAGACAACCAGAGAGAGTTCTAAACTCTCGCAATGATAAACAGGATGTAAAGATGGATGAAAGTGGAGATAATGAAGATATGTCGCCTCTTGTTAAAGAACCTTATTCTCATGGTCTCTTCTTAGCAAGTGCTGGTTTCGATGGCTACACAAAGCTATGGAGCGCAGATGACTGGATCTGTCAAAGATCTATTGCCGAGAACTCAAAAATTATGTCAGTTGATGTCTCACGTAATGGTAAACACCTCGCGACTGGTGAATGGTCGCGATCGTTCAAGCTATTCGGAACTGAATTGTAGTAAACATAAAAATGTAACTTATTATCTGATTATATATTAAAAATTACTAACTGCATCCAAAATTTATTACTGCTTCTTTGCTTCGCGTTCTTTCTTACGAAGGGCTCTTTGACGAATATCTTTCTGCATTTTATGGGTGTACCAAAGTACCAATCTCTTAAAACCACTTAAACTGAGTATAGCATCAACAATAGCGTGTGACCAGTAAGGAGTAGATGTATATGGTCTTGAAATTGAGCCACCGTTTAAGCCAATTCTAGTGAGAACTGATCTAACATAAGTTGCAGGCAATGGTATGAGTTTCGATGGTCTACGGATCTTTGACATTGAGGATACGACGAAGTATGTGTTTACTAATTCGACGGTGACACCCTTTGACTTGACTTCCTCACCGAGTGCTTGTGTCCAACTAAGCAAGAAAGATTTTGAGCCAGTGTAAGTTGCAAGCAAAGGAGTTGGTACAGTTCCAGCGAATGAACCGATGTTTAAAATGAGACCATTTTTGCTGCATGTAAAGTGAGAGAGGTAAAAGGGAAAGTAAAAACTAACCGCTCGATGAGTTTTGGTAAGACGGCTTGAGTAACGCGCAAGGTTGCGTTGATGTTGATTTCGACGATGGCTTTCAACTCATCGAGTGGAGTTTGCTCGAATGGGACTGGCATTTCGTGAGATTTACCAACGTTGTTCACGAGAACACCAATGTTAAGACCGTCAATGGAGTTGCTAAGGGCGTCGTATGAGCTATCGTCACCAGCGGAGAAGTCAATTGATTGAGTTTTTGTCTTGATATTGTATTTTGACTCTTATTATATTGTTAAATAGTATAACTAGTTTACTGATAACGCACCTAAATCGGCTGCAACAGCGCCTAGCTTCTCTGCAGATCTGGATGCAAGAACAATATTGAAACCGGCTTTAGCGAGTTGGAAAGCGAATTCCCTACCAATACCGTCTGTTGCACCAGTTACGACTATGGTGTACTGTTATTATAGTTATATAAAGGATGTTATATGACCAACCTGCCCATGTGCCTTTACCTGCACCAAACTTCTTAAGCTTATGAGATAGTTAGATGAATAGCTATAGTATGATATATTTACTAACGCTAATACCTTTTCTGATCGTAACGTCAAAGAAAAGTCTGAGGAGTCGAAGAAGAGTGATCCCAGCGACGGTCGCACCGAGGAGAGCGAAGGCTAGAGTGAACGTAGGGGTATTAGAAGCTTTGGTTGTTAAAGTGTGATCTATGGTAAGATTATAAAACTCACTAATTTTATCTAAACAATCTTGAATCATCGACGTTGCTCTCTTACATCCAATGGCATTGATTGAAGTGAGTGTTGTCGATAATAAAAAATATAACACCCGCTTATAGAATAATAGGTAATAGCAAACGATAGATTGGGTACAAAAGTTCGTGTTAAGTGCGATTCACATGATACCGTTGGTGATTTGAAGAAAATGATTGCCGCACAATCTGGAACCAAACCGTAAGTTGCTATACATTCCTTTTAGTTATTTATTCAATCAACAATATAGAGAGAAGATCAGACTGAAGAAATGGGTGAGAAACAATGATATAATAGCTTATTTATGTATTGACGATTAAACAGTACTCAGAATTCAAGGATGTGAGTTTAAAGCTTGTTATATTATTCATACTGATAGTGATATTAGCATATTACGCTATATGACGTGAGTGGGATTTAATAGATAATAACTGAAGATCTAAATGATATTAGTATGAAATGTGAGTAATGGTTATCTATATAAAAATACAATTAACTAATAAAACAATAGAAATGACGGTAAGTGGTAATTATTTTTATATAACATATTATATAACTCTAAATAAGGAATGTCACTTGAAATGTACTAATCTATTAATCAATTATTTTCCAATTAACTCATTTTTAATTTATGCCCGATAAACTCAATTGATAACGTCAACCCTGACAGTCATCATCACATTATGGGAAATATTATCTCAACTAACAATACACCAACTACAAACGAACAAGATTCAGTTTATAATGAAAAGCAAGCTCATTTCGATGACTTAGCTGACTCACAGCGTTTGCTTCAGAATCTCAAACTTAGAACTAGTACTGCTGAAGCTTCAGAGACTGTTAAGGTATCTTCACTTCTTTTGTTCATTCACCCGCCATTAACACTCATAGATTGACAGCTGCAAGTCTTGGGAAAACGCTCTACTCGAAGATCCTAAGAACAGACTCGCGGTCGACGCCTTTTCAAAATCAGACATTACCAATACACTCTCAAGCAGATCTGCTAGAATCGCTGACCACAATATCTTCAATTTGGTGGCCAGCAATGTTGAAGACATTACCTCACAAGACTCTTCAGGTAGATGCTGGTTATTTGCAACCACAAACTTACTTAGAAATGATATAAAGAAGCAACTCAATTTGTCTGACTTCCAATTATCCCAAAGTTACTTAAGTTTCTGGGACCGTATTGAAAAGTCAAACCAATACCTTGAACACTCAATTGAATTGGCAGACGAGCCTATTGGAAGTCGAACTGTAGACTATATTAACAGCGGTCCAATTGGAGATGGTGGCCAATTTGATATGGCCGTCAATTTGGTCAACAAATATGGTGTTGTACCACAATCGGTATATCCAGAATCTTACAACAGCTCAAACTCAGGCAAAATTAATAGTTTGTTGACTACTAAATTACGTGAAGGAGCTTTAGAATTGCGCAAGTTGTCAAAATCTGCATCACAAGTTAGCCCAACTTCTGCCGATAGAATTGTGCGTAGACGTAAGAACGAATTATTAGAAGAAATATACGGTGCTGCTGTTATCGCATTTGGTCCTCCTCCATCCGCCAATGAAGAATTCACTTTTGAGTACAAAGATAAGAACGACAAAGTTCACTCTATCACAACGACCCCGCTTGGATTCGCTAACAAGTACCTTAGCAACTTCCGCATCAATGATTGGTACAGTTTAATCAATGATCCACGCAACGAATATTCAAAGCTCTACACCGTCGATAAATTGCAAAACGTAGTAGGAGGTAGACCTGTTCTTTACGTAAACACCACGGCTGATAGACTTGTCGATGCTGTTGTTACTCATCTCAAGAATGGAAAGCCTGTTTTCTTTGGCTGTGATGTAGGTAAATTCAGTGAAAGGAATGGTGGATTGCTTGATCCAAAGTTATTCGATTACGAGCTTGCATTCAATTTGAAACTTGGATTGACTAAAGCCGAAAGGTTAGCAACTGGGGAAAGTAGCATGACACATGCTATGGCTATCAATGCTGCTCACATCGTTGATGGAAAAGTTCAAAGATTCAGAATCGAAAACAGTTGGGGTAAGTCAGCAGGTCAAGATGGCTACTACATTTGTACCGTTGATTGGTTCAAGGAGTTCGTCTACCAAGTTGTTGTAAATAGACAGATTGCTCCTAAGGATCTCACCACAATCTTTGACAAACCTGAGGACGCTCATGTTCTCCCATGTTACGATCCGTAAGTTTGTTTTCATGATTAAATTAAGACCTCTAATCTTACTTAGTATGGGTGCTCTCGCATAGATTGGCAGAATAAGGTATTTTTTATGAATGAAGAAGTATCACAAATTTTTTTTGTTATCAAATGAATGTATAAATATGATCTTATATTTTTCTTTGCTTTTGTATTTATTTTCAAAATTTTGGTGTATTTGTTGGTTCCATTGTTATGACTTGTTTCACTAAACGACAACTCAATGTTGATGATGTCTTAATATGTCCGAGAATATTATTTGAATACCCTATATACTGTATTGGTCTCTTCAATATTTATGCTTTATCGCAATTGTTATGTTCAATCATGTGTTCGACTTAACGACGATGATATCGTCACTTAAGATGGAATCAGAAAATAAAGTTTTCAAAATTATCTTTATGAATTATAAATATGTCATATTGTCAGTTAGTGCTCTCCTAAACGATGAACTCTTATGTCACTTTGTTTTAACAATTTGAAGTTTAAGATGACGAGAGGAGCGAGACACGGAAATTGGATGAAGTTGTATGAAGTTCCTTGTATTCATAAATGCCTCTATGATGCAGGAATCAATGCGGTATTGGCATAGCCGAGATGGCTAGCATACTGACACAGGTGACCTTTGCAGGAAATCTGCGAAATTCTCTGCTATATTTAACATAAAATTATAGTTTTTTCCAACATGCCGGTTCAAATAATTGTAAAAGCTACTTATATCTACTCAATTGATGATGCATGAAAGATGCGTACTTATGATTGATGCTCGAAAGGGGCGACATCTACAGATATGTGAAATACGTGAATGGAAGCGTCATTACTGATTCATATGCTTCAGTAGAAAATGCACTCATTTAGTCACTCCCATCGGATAAGGAACAGTGCATAAAAGTAAATCAGCTAGTTTTTACATGTCCTCGCAAACACATATAATGACGACAGCTTGCTTGTTTGGATACCCCGTTCGCTCAAGTTTCACATCAAAAAGCTGGGTAATTCTTTGTATATGACGTACATTCCTTGCTCATTGCTGAATTAACAATAAATATCCTACCAACGAGCATGGTTTATTAGGATTATATTAATGCGAGAAATAATTAGGAACTAAAGAATGTGCTTTTCTATCTACAATCAAAACATATTTTAAAAGGGTCAGCTCAAGTTGTGTGATAAAAAAATTCCAAAGAACAGAACAGAAATGCGAAGATTGTGCAAGGATGGACCGAGGTAACACACCTGAGCCAACATCACAAGTTAATTACGATTTGAAATAAATAAAACTATTCGTGGGAGTGTCAACGATACGCCAAAAGTCTTGGTCGCAGACATAACAGTGACATTGGAACGAAAGAAAAGGACTAGCTTTAGGGCATTAGAAGGTGGATATTTTTGTTCAAATATGTAGTAAGTCGCCTTAGTGTAGCCGGGTTATAAGACCATTCGATGGGTAGAAATTTAATGCACTAAGAGACGCTATTACTTGATTAAGTTGATACACATGATAGTATTAAACAGATTTTAAAGTTATGTAATGATCTGAATTAAACTATAATGCTCATAGATTTGTGTTGTTTTGTTTGTTTCTGTCTCAGTCTATGTGAATATCACCTAGAGTCTTTCGAACTACCAACTGATGGTTCCAAACATTACATAGCTTCCTAGAATGCATTTCGGGTATCTAACTTAAAGCGTATAAAGGTATACTCCTATAAGAAGACTAAATGTACCAAGCATGATAATGCTTCACATTTTTTAAATATCACAGGAATGTGGTAGATCCACTGGTGAAGTTAGTATCATAAATCAAGCTGTTAGTCCGTCTCAATTAGTAGGTGCTTTTCGTGAATTTGAGTTATATTGTGTATATCAATTAAAGACCATAGAACCGCGAAGGAATTGAAATATAAGTACATCTAAGATGAAGTGACTGTAGCTTTGGCTTGTTTTGCCTATTGAATAGTTGTAATGACTAGGTATGTGTTATTAGAAACATACTTACGGCTACTTTAGCGGCCAAAGCCTGAGCATCTCTAGTATTATTATAAGGATGATTGATCTATAAGTCGAGTAGTTTCACCTACGCTTCTCTCTTGTTCGACAGACGTTGAGCGGATTGCTTTGGACCTATGGATATTTAATAATGAGAATAATGTATATACCTAAGTAGACCTACCTTTATTGTTAGCAGCAGCTTTCTTCTGAGCACGCTCACGATCTCTGAGGAAGGCGTTCTAACTGGCATGAAATAGGAAATCTGAGTGACTCACTTATCTCTTTGGTTACCTCCTATAAGGATTATAAGCGTGAACTACTTTATTAGTAGGTTATATAACATACTGCTCATAATGGTTTAATCAAAACATGGAAAAGGAAAAAAGGGCAGTCTAATAGATAAAAATCCGCTGTTTAGATGAACTTGTAAATAAATGAGTACATTTCAAGAGCGTCAATGAATTTAGAGATCAGCTCTGATGGCAGCTTGACGTCTGAGGTTTTCAAGCAATGGACCTTGTGGCTTGATGTATTGAACGTAGGCACCATCCTTTTGGACACGACCTTCACCGCGTAACTTCAAGTATTGCTCACGGTCAAGGTTGGTGAAACCCCATTTCTTTGAAACGATGATCTTTTGACGACCTGGGAACTTGTAACGAGCACGACGGAGAGCTTCCTTGACGACGTGTGCGTTTTGGTCCTTACAACGAATTGAAATCAAGACTTGACCAATGTTTACACGTGCGACGGTACCGTATGGCTTACCCCAAGCATGTCTCATACCTTGTTGCAATCTATCAGCACCAGCGCATGACAACATCTTGTTGATACGGATAACGTGGAATGGGTGTACACGGACACGCAAGTGGAAAGCTTCCTTACCAGCGGTCTTAACAATGTACTTGTTGCAGGTAATACGTGCAGCTTCGAGGGCTTCAGATGAAAGTTGTTCAAGTTCATCTGAGACCAAGTGAGCACAGTATGGGAAGTCATCGACTGGAGCCTTCTTACGACCTAAATCGAAGATACGAATCTTTGGGTCTGGGACACCACGGTTGTATCTTGACTTTGGAAATGGCTAGATAGAGAATTTAGTGTGAGTGTATTAGATGTCGAGTAAATTTACCTTGTTCTTGATGTATCTGTGATGATTTGTAAGCCAAAATAAAGTATGAGGAGAGAAAGAACACACCTGTAGCAACGGAAAGGACGGCGACCCACTTAAATGAATGATTAATAAATCTATTAGTTTCTTTATTACTACCTACTATCTCGAAGTTGGCTGTTCTGCAAGAAGAAGCTTTTAAAAACTGTCCACTTAGCTCATCGGAAAGAAAAATTATAAAAATTACTAATAAAATAAATAAAATAATAAATTAAATAAATAAACTCTATAACGATAAAAAATTATTTTAGGCTGAAAGCCTTAATATGCGTTTCTAGCAAAATTGAAGGTGTTGCACTTATGGGTGTGCATATGAGGTGTATAAGAATAAATAAACTAAGAGCTCCTTAGATAAGCCCGTAGTCGCCATGCAGTTGCTAGTTGTGACAACATGAAGGTGTTATAATTTTAATAGATAAATAAATAAATAAATAAGAAATAACTATGAAACTTCTTGTTGCTTAAATTAAATTATTTAATTTATTAATTTGTAATTTTTAAAAAATTCAACCAACTACTCACTCGCTGCCTTCTTCAAACTTTTACCAGGTTCATCAGGAAGCGGTCGATATGGGTTAGTTAAAATACAGGACTAAAAGCTTTTTAACTGATATTTTAAAGGTTTCGCACACAACAACGTACTTCACCGTTAGTTTTATCCTTCATACATCAGTCACACCTCTAATTCCCTCCAGGCAACCACTTCAGAAAGGATTGGCAATCAAGAGTCAAGACTTGGTTCAACCAACCTGGCAAGAAGAAGAGCCGTCGCGTTACACGTGAGAAGAAGGCTGCTGCACTTGGTGTTCGCCCATTAGAAAACCTTCGTCCAGCCGTCCGTTGCCCAACCATCCGTTACAACCGCAAGTTGCGCGCTGGTAAGGGTTTCTCATTGGCTGAATTAAAGGCTGCTGGTATCCGCCGTAAGGAAGCACTCTCTATTGGTATCCCAGTCGACCACCGTCGTCGTAACCTCTCAGAGGAAGGTTTGAAGATCAACGTTGATCGTCTTACCGCCTACAAGGCTCGTTTGATTGTCTTCCCACGCAACGCTAAGAAGCCAGCAAAGACCGACTCTAAGGACCTCGACGCCCAAGTCACCCGCGACGTCAACGCTGCTATCCCAATCCCAGCTGGTACCGTCGCTGAGGCTCCAAGAAAGATCACCGATGCTGAGCGTGAGACCAACGCTTACCGTACCCTCCGTAACGAACGCGCTACCGCTCGTTACGACGGTGCACGTAAGGTTCGTGCTGCCAAGAAGGCTGAAGAGGAGGAAGCTAAGTGAGTACTCTCTTTTGACTTGAATTTATTACTAATGACTACTAGGAAAAAGTAAACTGAATGACAGCTTTCTATCCCGGTTGTACCCATATAAAACCATTCAAACAATCTTCTTATCCGTCTGTTTGTCTGTCTGCCCTTGAGTTTTTAAAAATTTTAATAGTAATTTCTCATAAAAATCGATTTGTTAATCTGATCGATGATGACGAGAAATCAAGATGAAATTAGTTTAGAAGATAAAGTAGAAGAATTAGTTAGTGTAGTCTATAATAGCTTGTATCATTCACTAAATACTAATAGACTAATCAATTAAACAAATCTCAACTCTCAACTGATCATCTGAATGACGAGTTGAAAGTCGCGAAATCTAACCTGACACTCTCACAAGCTAATTTTGAAATGCTTGAACAAATTATACAAAATGGTGATAGGTTCTCTTCAAATAAGCGTACAAAGTCAGATTCTATACAATTTAGTATACTAGATGAGCTAAAGAAGTTGAAAAGCCAGAATATTACTTTATCAAAAGAGAAATCTCAATTAGAGGAGGAGTTCGAATCTTTATCACAGGCTTTGTTTGAAGAAGCGAACAAAATGGTTGCAGAGGCTCGTAAATCTCAGTTTGATTTCCAATCTTACAATACAAGTTTAATCGAAGAGAATAAATCACTTAAATCTATTATTAAATCTTTGCAAGCGGATCAATCAAATCGTGCTTCATTATCTCTTCCAATGACTATCCCACCACCTCCTAAAGCTCCACAAATTAGTTCTACAACTTCCTCAATTCAAACTAGATCTTCTTTGAAACACCTTGAAGATGACGCTGAAGATGATTTACAACAATCTGCTCCTATCGTTAGACCAAGTTTAGATAAGACTCCCACTTCTCCACCAAAACCAAGTCAAACTCCTTCCGTTACCCGTCTTAATCAAGTTAGACAGTCTTGGTTTAGCAAATTTAGAAAACCTACAAAGCAACAAGATGATCCATTTGATCTTAATGAAGGTTATGGTGCTCTAATGTCACTTAACGTAGATGATGATGATGATGACGATAATGATCAAGAAGTCTTAATTGATAATAACGGCGATAATAATGATAATAATAATGCACATAAATCTGAGAGTTTGACTAAATCTCCATCATTCCCAACATTAGGAACTTCATCTAAACTTTCGACAGGTCGAACGTCTTCATTCCCTAGTATACCACAATTAAAAACATTCAATTGATATTGCATTTTCAAATAATCTATTAAATAATTATTACAAGTTGTGAATCTATATGCTAAACGATCCGTTTAAATATTGCCTTGAGAGTTGTGATTAATAAATATTGTCATTATTGTTCAGTATATAATTTAAAGTACTTCCTGGTATATTCGTAGCATCCAAGTTCAATACCTGCACCTACAGCTGCACCTAATCCTCTTAACATACCTGATTTGAATAAAGTACGTATGCCTTCAGTTTTTGATATATGTAATCCTACACTAAAAACTCCTTTTCTATTGCTATCAATACCTTGACCTAACATAATTCGAGTTTTAACCACATCCAAAGGTGTAGTTATTACAGCTAAAGGCATTGCTGCAAATCCGCCTGCAAATAATGCAGCGTTTGGTTTGGATATTTCAAAATCTTTTTCAACTTTCTCCCTCAACCATTCATATAATGGGAAATAAGCTGCTGTAACAGGTAAATCTATGATTTTTTTATTAGAACTTTAAATTTATGGACTAATTAGACTAATCACTTCTTAAAACCACCGCTTTATAACCACTTTTTATATCTGACCATGCTGATTTTTGACTGAAAACGATTTTTGCAACTTGAAATGAAGATAATTGATTACCTTGAATTTGTGCCCTTTGCTTTATAGTATCTGCAGGTGCTATAGCACTACATGCTAGTAATTCACCTAAAATTGATGCTGTTAATTGTGCTGTAGGTGCATTCACATATTTTGATAACTCGGATTTTGCGTTCTCATAAGCCAAAAAGAACAAGGCTGATGCGGGTAATGTACTTAGTATAACACTACCAACTCCATTATATAAACCTTTAAATTCGAACGGTTTAGCTATCGTACTAGATGCTTGCATTCTATTAATTGAGATTGATTAAATTTAATTAATAACGACTATTTCATTTAATTACCTTGTTTTAATCGTATCTAATGGATCTATTTTCTACGTTAATATACCTATTAAACTTCATGATTAACATACAGAAGAAGACATCAACTACAAGTGCCGCCGCCGCTCCTGCCTATATTTAATGAATAAATATAATCACTCTATAGATAATAATTCTTTTTAGTTTACTTACGACGGCGATTTCAGATGAATCAGTCATCCGCTAATCTTGGTTGTTCTTATCAACCATGTTAGACTGGATTTTAGTTATAATTTTAATAATTTTAAGTTATAAATTACTTTTAAATAAGAATAAGATTATAAAAATTAACTACAAACGTCCTATTCAAGCAAATGATGATTGGAATGGTAAATTACTTGAAAATCCTTCAATATTTGCCCATAACTTCGATAAGAGTTTATTAAATGGTAAAAACGTTTCAAATGATTATATAACTTGTTATGATCCATCAACCGGTCAATTTATAGACGCGATCAAAGCTGCCAATGAACAGGATATCAAATCTCAAATTCAATTAGCGAAAGCTGCACAAGTTGAATGGAAATCTAGTAATTGGTCTCGTCGTTTGAAAGTCTTAAACAGTTTATTAGATTGGGTCGTTAGCGATATTGATAACTTAGTTGATGTAGCTTGCAGAGATACTGGAAAAACTAGTAAGTCATTTTTATTCATTTATTGTTATTACGATTGATAATATATTAACATAAATCTATAGAGGTTGACGCTGCATTTGGTGAAATTTTGACCACAGCTGAAAAGCTCAGATGGATGATAAACAATGCGAAATCAATTCTATCCCCCCAACGTAGACATACTAACCTTTTACTTGCTCATAAATCTTCGAAGGTTATTTGTTACTTTATCATTTATCTTTAAAACTGAAACTTTACTAGGTAGTTTATGAACCACTTGGGGTCACAGTAGCTTCAGTCTCGTGGAATTAGTATGTTAGTTTTATAAATTAATCAATCAGCTTCTCACGCTTTATTTAAAGTCCAGCTCATAATTCTTTATCACCGATCATTGCTTCATTGATTTCTGGTAACGCATGTATCGTTAAGGGATCAGAATTAGTTGCTTGGTCAACAAAATGGTTCATTGGCGCAGCACAAGAATGTTTAAGAGTAAATGGTGAAGATCCTAATTTAATACAAGTACGTTAAACCTCATTCTTTTATCCATGTTGTCTTACTTTCATACAAGCTCGTCATTTGTTATCCAGAAGTTGTTGAAACGTTAACAACATCAAATGATATTGACCATATAACTTTCATTGGGTCAGAATTAGTTGGAAAAAAAGTAGCTTCTGCAGCATCAAAAAATCTTAAACCATGCTGTATCGAATTAGGCGGTAAAGATCCTGCAATAATATTAGAAAGTGCAGACCTTAACTTTTTTGAATCCACTTTTATGAGGTCTGCCTTTCAGGCTGCTGGTCAAAACTGTATAGGTAGGATATTATATTTTTTCAATAAAATTTCTTTTAACATTGCAGTTAGGTATCGAAAGGTTCATAATTCATGAGAAGATTTACACTGATTTCATTGAACGCATGGATAAACGAGTAAAAGAGTTAAGATTAGGACCATCACTCAAAGAAGGCTCCTGTTCAGATGTTGGTGCTATGATTTCAGATACTAGGTTCGCAAAACTTGAAGAATTAATTCAGAATGCGATCAAACAAGGTGCAAGACTTCTAGTCGGTGGTAAAAGATATCAGCATCCGTTATATCCAAAGGGTCATTATTTTGAGCCGTACGTTTTAAACGTTTATCTAAATTACTCGCTAATTGACCTTCTATATTAGTACTTTACTTGTGGATGTTACAAAAGATATGGAAATTTTTCATGAAGAGCGTAAGTATTATTCAATTATATTTATATATTAATGACTAAATCGCACATTAGTTTTTGCTCCTGTTATGACTGTAATTAAAGCACAATCAACCAACCATGCTATCGATCTCGCAAATGGAACAAGATTTGGCTTAGGTGCAGCAGTATTTGGTAATAATAAAGCAGAATGTAGACTTGTGAGTGAGAATCTAAAATGTGGAATGGTTAGGTAAGTACTTTTTCTAAAAAAATTACTGTCTTTTATCATACTTAGTTTGAACGATTTTGGTGTCTTTTATCTTAACCAGTCTATGCCTTTTGGAGGCGTTAAATCCAGCGGTTATGGAAGATTCGGTGGACCAGAAGGTTTGCAAGGATTGTGTAATCCTAAAGTCATAATAGAAGACAGGTTCTTCTCTCTCATAAGGACACCTATACCTAAGCCGCTAGATTATCCTATAAAATCAGCGGTATCAAGCTGGTCATTTGTCAAGGGCTTGGTTGAGGTTGTCTATGCAACTGAAATCAAAGCGAAAATCCTAGGATTGAAAGATTTACTTAAAGGATTATAATTTCATTGCAACAGACTCCCACAATTTTCTAATATGACATCAAGCTTAGAACGAGCAGGATTAATATGTAGTTTAATTTAATTCAATACTATCCTTAGATCTTATTACCGTACTTAATTTCTTCCTTTTTAAGTATCTCAGTAAGCGTCAATTGAATAAGCTGATAATGACCTAAAAAGTCTGAGAATATTTTATATGATATTATTGTCGTATCAGTGTCTTTCATGTTTGTAATTCATCACAATCGCTATGTTTAATTACGTATTCTACTTAATGTCGATGTCGTTGTCAATTACAGTCAAGATCAGTTAGGGAGCTATCCAAAAACAGTCATAAAGAATTACAAATATGTTATCTTGCTTAATTAGCGCTCCATTAGAAATGAACCCAAACGCCAGTTGTTTTGATAAGCTTGAAATTTAATATCACTAGAGCAGCGAGACAAGGAAATTGAGTAAACTTTTTTAGGTTTCGCTTTGTTCAGAAATGCCTCTATGGTGCAGTAATCCACTCCGTATCGGCGTAGCTGAAGATGGCTTGCATACTGACACGGATGATCTTTGCAGGAAGTCTGCAACAATATTTGCTGCCTTCTACATGAATGACATAGGTTCGGGCCTAACATACCTGTTCAAATAACTGTAAAAGCTACTGCTATCTATTCAATTGATGATGCATGAAAGGTGCGTACTGATGATTGATGCTCGAAAGGGGCGACATCTACAGATATGTGAAATACGTGAATGGAAGCAGCATTACTGATCCATATACTTCAGTAGAAAGTGCACTCATTTAGTCATTCCAATCGGGTAAGGAACAGAGCATAAAAGTAAAGCAGCTAGTTTTTACATGCTCTCGCAAACTCATATAATGACGACGACTTGCTTGTTTGGATAGCCCGTCCGCTCAAGTTTTACATCAAAAAGGTAGGTAGTCTTTTCGTATGTCATACATCCTTTGCTCAATGTTGAACTATTAATATAATAATTACCTGGCAACCACCACAGTTCACTAGCTTTGTATTAATCTAAAGGCTTAATGAGAACTGAAGAATGCGTTTTCTATTTACGATAAAAATAAATCTTTCAATAGGATTAAGTCAAGTTGTGATGAAAAACTTCTAAAGAACATTACATAAATGCGAAAATCACAGTCAAAATATGGTTGCTCTAAGTGAGTTTTATAGTATACACTATTATCCAGGACAAAATAAAGTACTCAAAATGTGTAAACAGTAAACCATACTTGTTGTCCCAGGATTATGTCGTTAAAGTTGAACTTATTGGCAATGTGAGTGGAACAACAAACTACTAAATGATCTCTGCTAAACTTATCAAACCGCCAACTTGAAAGTAGAAACGAGTATCTTTATATTTGTTGTACAACGCAGATAAGATAAAGACCACGAAGATGTCTTGAGTACATACTCTATAGTTATAATTGTGCAAAATGATAAAATGAAAGTACATTCAACTTAAAGGCAAAGTGAACAATACTACCGAAACACGTCGTACCACAACAATAAAAACTAAACGCCTTACAATTATAATTGCACCAAATCCGAGTGGCACACTCACCGATGACCATCATGTTCTATAAATCACTTGACAATTCGTGCGACATTAATAGAGGCTTTGTTAGAGAAAAAGGAATAGTACATATTGCAAAATCACACAGGTTGAAACGTATTTAGTTCAAAACCAATTGGAAACGTTTACCCAAGCATAAATATTCATAAAATGTTGAGGTGAATCTGCATGTGTAAATCAAATACATGTATTTACTCAGCCTTCAGAACTTAAGCTTTATTGCCGCGAACCTTCTTAACTGGAGCATCCTTCTTTGGGTTTTGTGAAGCATAGATAGCTGAGACACGAGCTACTGATGGCTAAAAATGCAAGTTAGTCAAATCTTACTATATGAGAAGTAACTGAATTAATCTGAGAGTATTAAACTAAATAATGTAAATAATGTAATTCGCTTGAATGGCCAGAGAGATTTAGGAAAAAGTCATTAGACTGAATCAATCTGGTAAAGTGATACGAATAAGTTAATATGGCAACACAAATACGCCTGTCCTTTCAAAATTCTTTTTCGAGGGGGTTCTAGCGTGTTGCAGGTTGTTTTATACTCTCAAATTAATTCAGTTGAGCTAAACTTACCTTAAGAAGGTCTGGACGAGTAGTTGAGACAACGTTAGCAGTTGACTTGTATGCACGACGCTTTCCACCAGTGACTTGAGTCTTTGCGAAACCCTTGTTCCATTCGTTGATTGGAGACTTGGTCTTACGTGCAACAATCAAAGCACCCTTTTCTTGTGGCTTGATACCAAGAGCCTTTTGGCCGTTGATAGTAGAAGAGTACTTGTATGAGTGCTTTGCGATCAAGTTACCAGGTTCAGATGAGAGCAAAGGTGACTCTGGTGCACTTGGGCGAATGAATGAAGAAGATTTACGCAATAAGAGCCATTGAAGATCACCTGACACTATAAATTTATTAGATTTATCACTTCAATAATAAATTTTAGATTCTTCCCACTTTTTGCTGATGGATTTGCTCGCAAGAAGAGAACGTCCAAAAAGCTTCACGGGGTGAATAATTTAAAATTAAAATAATATCTGCGTTCATGAATATAATTTTACAAATCGGAAAACTTCTTATTTCATTTATTATGGGCTATAATCAAAGTCTACATCTTCTTCTGGTCTTCCGTCGGACATGAGAATAACAGAATAACGACCCGATAATCTCCAATCCTTTTCTTCTTGATCTAATTTCTCAGCTACACCTTTTGGTAAACCAACAACGACATCCGATTTAATCGTGCGCATCGAACAAACAGGTGGTGCACCTGGAGCAGAAGCTAAAGTACCAATAGCTTCAGAAAATGGTGTTGTTGGTGGTGCGCGACAATCATAAGTTAATTTACGATGATTGAGATCACCCTTAAAGAATACCAGTTTTGATTGATGAAGATCTAAGAAGAGATCTGGGCTAACCTCAAGTAAGTGGAAAAATGTGTAACCTGATATCCAGAAAGGATGCTGCTCATAGATCAATTTACCTTCTTGTTCATAACGCTTCCAACGTTGACCTAATGCACGCAACGCATTCAGTTCTTCTGGTGAACCTTTAAATAATCTACCATAACATGCGGAGTTAATTAACCACTCCCAGTCTTTCTTAGTAACATCAGAAACGAACCAAGAGAACCTCTTTCCGTGGAATTTGACTTGATTTGCTAATCCCGACTGAATCAAGAAATCAGCTAAAACTAAATCAGTAAATAATTCGAAACCAGCGTTATCAAGTACGAAGTCTATTCTACCGTTTTTGCTGTTTTTCAATTGGTTCCAAACTTTATCAATGTCATTACCAAGAATGTTCTTTTGCGTAGCAGCTAACTGATCACCACCAGTTGACTGTAAGTTCTTGATATCTTCTTCTGACATATCAATCAGAAGTGAAAGATCAGTTGAATTACCCCATAAACATACTTGGAATAATTCATAGAAGATTAACTTCTTTGCGTCATCATTTGGAATGTCAAATGGTTCAGCGAAACGAGTAGCCAATTCAAATACAGCATGTCCTGAACGTGCGAAAGTGTCACACTTTTGGCGGAAGAAGACATCATAATCTTGGAAGTATCTTGAAACTGAAAAGCAAGAATGCAAACGACGATATTTGTAAGCCTCTGCAAAAATCCATGGTGCACTCATGAAATCCTTTCCTTGAAAGTACTTGGCTATTTCCTGAACTCTCGTTAGTTCAAGAAGTTGTGTAAAATTACGAAGACGTACTTTGTTCCAGATAGCAATATCACCAGCACCATCATCTGGGATAGGTGTGAGTTTTTTGTTCCCTTTGAGGTCATCCATGAGAATATCCATTCTAATAGGCGTTAGTAATGGAAAATATTTCATGTTTCAGTTTACATACCTTTCAATGCATGCTAGTAAGTCAAGTATTTCATCCTCAGATGACAACTGATTTAAAGTGATTATAGTGTCCTCTATAGCTTTACCAAGGATTGTAGGTAAACGACGACCCATAACATCATTAGCAAAAGAGAAAGTGTGATAACCTCTAAAAGCTGGGAATGGAGGGGATTCAGGGTTAACGTATTTTGCGTCAATCTTGTTTGGTTCTGCCATGTAACTACGTGATCTAGGCGGCATATTCTTTAATCTAAGTTGTACCGATGAAGGGATAGATGGATTTGGAACATCAACGCTGCCGTTTGGTGTTTGCATTTTGTTTGATGAATGATTAAGAATAAGAAGGGATGGAGCCCTCTGTGTTAAGTAGCCAAAGGTGGAGAATTACATCATTTCATTTGGGGTATGTAAGATGACAAAATATAAAGAAAAAAAGCAGAAGATGAAAATGAATTAATCCGACCTAATTAAATCTAAATTATAAATAGTAATTCTTCCGAAAAAATCAGTAGAATCGTTGAATAAAAGTTTGATCTTGTTAACTTCAAAAATTTCTTGTAAATAAAAGGACTGTAACTTATTGTTGTCTTGAGGGTAAAAAGGCTGTTGATAAACAAAATCATCATCTTTATATAAAAGAATCTGACATAATTTACCAGAGAATCCACCTTGAAATGTCAAATTGAATTGCTTTAGTTTAAAAAAATTCTTCAATTTTATAAGAATAAATTGATTTTTACCATTATTTGAAGACCAACAACTATCATTTGACTTATCAATCAAATTTAGTTTATTAGAAAATTTATCTATATTTGAGCTAACTCTGGAGAAGTTATATTAACTATATCTATATTTATATTCAATAAGAACTGCTCACTTTAATTTATCTATTTCATTCAGCAACGACATATGAGTTTTAAGCAAGAAGTTTTAAATTTGAATAATTTTAGAGTTGATGGTAGAAAATTATTAGATATTAGGTTTTTAGATTATTCAATACATGATAATAATTTATACTATAATCAGGGTTTAACGAAATTGAAGCTAAACTTATCTAATGTAACATCAACTACCCAACAATTGAATATAAATATCAATACTTTGAATAATAATTTATCAAGAAACGTTTTGGATAATTTAATTTCGAACTTGAAATCAACCTTCACTTCCGTTATTAAATACAAGTACGCTTTAAATATAAATATTGATTTGATTAACTTGGACGGTAATTTATTATCAACGTTGATTAACTCTACTTCAGTATTGTTATTATTAAATGGTATAGAATTAACTGATATCACTGTTTCATCATCAGTTGGTTTATTTAATCAGAATTATCTGATAGATTTGAATAATTTTGAGGAATTAAATTGTAATTTTATTACAATTGCAAGTCTACCAAATTTGAATCAAATTTCTTTAATTAATTTAGATTCCAAATTTCATCACCAAAATTTTCAACACATCTTAGACCTAGCCTTAGAATCTAATAAACTACTTAGAACACAAATTTTGCTAATAATCAATAAAGAACTGAGGTATTTGAATAAAAAATTAATTATTTAAAAAATCTTTTAATGCATTCATGGTATTTAGAACATTATTATCTTGCCAAATATTCAAGACTGCACCATTCTTAAATACAACAAAACTCGTTGGAGTTAGATCGTTTAAACCAAGCATCTGTGCAATATCTTTGTTTAACTTTAAATCTAATCTCATAAATCCAACGTTTCTACCTGGTTGACCTCGTTCTATACTTAATTCATAAAATGCTTTCGATAATTCTAATTCATTGGAGCTATAGGTCGTATAAGGTGAAACTGTCATTAAAATTGATTTATAATTTGTTGTAATCACGGATCTTAACATATCTAAACTTATGATATTGATTGTTGGGTATGGTGGCAAATTATTTACTGAATTGTAGCTTGATACTCCTAAATTTGTTGGATTGTATATCACATTTTGAGTTGGTTGATTCATATTGACATTAAATCCGACACCGAGAGGATCTAACTGTATTTGCTTTAAAAAGGCTGGAAATGGTGATCCATTCAGAAATTCTAATGTTTTCTCGCTAAATTTATTTCCATTATAACTGTACTTATTAAATCTACTGGCATGAAAATCATTCCGTAATCCTTCCAGATAATCTTTAAATGTTTCTTCATCTATTTCAGTTACACCCATATTTATCACTTTATTCGGTAAACCTTTAAAAGAAGTACCAGCTGGTATTATTGAAGTTAGCCCCTGACTACTGAACTCAAACTCTCTATTGAACACGATTATTGTAGTATGCGGTATACCATTTGAAGACAAATCTTCAATATATTTAGAGTTTACCTCATAAATTCCTAATTCTACCTTGCTCGGCATTTTAATGGAACAACTCTCAATCGATAAATTGATAGGAGACCTTGATGATGATTATTTGGACCAGTTTTAAGATCAATTTTTCAGCCTTAACGTTGACGCACCATACACAACATTGTAGAAATAAATAAAACATTTCAGAGTAATAAAGACCCTATGCAGTATTTGTTACCTATTCTATGACGTCGGATTCGTAGTGCTTGCAATTTTGTACGCAAATGAAAACTGAATAGTTACAACAAGATTATTTATAAGCTTTGATATTATACTTAGATTTTGATTCTAATTTCAATCGCCACATTCTTACAGCCTTCTGACCATAACCCAGAATCGGAAGATTGAATGCAATAACTATAAGAAAGAATAAAGAGAGGACTAATAATATATAAGTGTTAAAGTTAATACGAATATCATGTTCATCAATGGAATATTCTGGGATCGCATCAGTGTCGTAATGAGTGAAATCCCCACTATCCTGTTAGAGGGCGCGTTGTACATTCCAGTATGAAGAAAGTGATGTGACCACCCATGTAACGATTGTTTACTTAAGGAGAAGTTGATTCACTTAATGTAAGACTTTATTAAAGAAGTACGTCTGAGCTTGATACAAAAAAGTTGTTACGAGCAGTTCATCTGATGGCCGTTAAAGTTGACATCTCAATCCTTGATGTGGTACAGAACCATATGGGAACGTTATATGATGTCTTGGAACAATACGACATGTATTAAATGTAATACATATGGTGAGATTTGTATAAATTAGATGAAATGAGTGATGCTGATTTAAACTGGTGATTTTTAGATACACAAGTTCAATCAGTCCACTTAAAATTATTGGCAACGTAGAATTCAGCAAAATTTTAAGATCCGCACAAATATGTAAGTGTGTTCATCAATAACATGTACACATGCATCTACCCTTTCGTAATTAGGACGAATTACATACAACATGCAATGCAAGTATGCAGACTAGTATTGATTTGTATGAAGAGTATTTGCTAGACAGTTCGAATCACTCTATCACTAAGTCACTGGTCCAGTTTAACGATATTATCAACAATATCATATACACTAACCCTCTGCTAATAGTCTGTCTACAAGTATCACATAATAGCCGATAACAATGTCTACAAATCAAACCTCACAGGAACATATTGCTTTTTACAACTTGAAAAGACTTCCTGCTCAACTTTCACAAGCTTTTTCTTTTTTTTAAAAAAAAAATCCAATTGATAACTTTAGTCCCTGGAACTTTGTTTAAGCTTAAGCTATTAGTATTAAATATCCCTACAGGTTTTCTAGTAAGTTGACATCTGTTCAAATTTTGCGTGTGGGTGATATGATTAGGGATGACGTCAAATTGGTACTTGAGATATACCATTCAAATCAGCTTTATTGAGCACGGTTTCTGGTTGCACTGGAGATGTAGCGTATACA